>NC_034612.1:23242966-23290466 GCF_900095145.1 Mus pahari
GTAGTGTGTGTGTGTGTGGTGTGTGTGTGTGGTGTGTGTGTGTGTGTGTGATGTGTGATATGTATCTGGGTGCCCCTTGAAAGCCAGAAGAGGCACCATATCCTCCTTTCTTCCCTTTCCTGTTTTCCATGTTTGGCATACATGTGTGTATATTCATGTTTTGATATAAGGGGCTCTGTGTGTGTGTGTGTGTGTGTGTGTGTGTGTGTGTGTGTGTGTGTGTCCCTCATGTACATGGGTTCTGGAGCTATAGTTACATGTAATTTTGAGCTGCCTGCTGTGGGTGCAGGGAACAACTTGGGTCCTCTGGAAGAACAGCAAGTGCCCTTTCCTATGAGCCATCTTTCCAGCCCCCTTGCTCCCCTCTATTCTGTTTTGTTTTATGATAGGGTCTCCTTAGGTAGCCCAGGCTATCCTTGAACTTCATTCTCCTGCTTCAGTTTCACAGGCGCTGGAATTACAGGTGTGTGCCCCCCGCACCAGGCTACTTCGAGTTGTTGTCCTTTGGTGGTAGTTATTGTTTGACGCTGATTGTCTTGAAACAGGTTCTCACGTAGCCCAGGTTGGCCTCCAACTCACTATGTAGCCAAGGGTTGACTCGTGCAAACTGTCCTCTGACCTCCACATGCCCACGGGAACTCTTTATTTTCCTGCCCCCACCCCCCAGGCATTGGAATTACAGGCAGGTGTCATCATACCTGACTGCTTTGACCTTCTCGATCATTCTCACGGAGATGACAAACTAAAACCATGACTGAATCTCAGGAGGGGCTGGGCTGTCTCTGTTCCCTGTGTAAGATGGATGCGTGAGAACAGCATCTTCTCTGGATGGCACACCTTAGTTTCCTTTTTTCTTGTGTGTGTAGTCTGCATGTGTGAACATGCATGTTCTCATACATATGGTCATGTGTGTGTGTGTGTATGTGTGTGTGCTCACATACTTGGATATAGGCTTTCATGTGGGAGCCTGAGGGTACTGCTAGGAATTATTCTCAATTGTTCTTTCACTTTATACCTCAAGGCTGGTTCCCAGTTAAACCCAGAGTTCGCCATTGTGGCTACTATTATTAGCCAGTTTGCTCTTTATCTGCCCTCTGGGGCTAGACTTACAGGCCAGCTGCCACACCCATCTGTCATTATGTGGTGTTAGGGGATGCAAACTTCACCCTCACGGTTGCCTGGCAATCATGTAACCGCTTAGCCATCTCCCCACCTCTGCTGACCCTCTATTTTATTTTTCTTTATGGCTGAGAACCACAGGAAGGAAGAATATCATGGATAAGACAGTGAGAACCCTGGGAGATAACTTTCTATGCTAGGAGCCAGGTCACTGCTGCCTGTAGATGTGGTACATAGCATTATAAACAAAGTTGTTTTTTTTTTTAACTGCTTTATTAACGTGTGTGTGTGTGTGTGTGTGTGTGTGTGTGTGTGTGTGTGTGTGTGTGTTTGTCAGCACGAATGAGATCAGAGGACAACTTCTATGAGTTACATCTCTACCTCCACATGTCAGTCCCCAAGATCAAACTAAGGTCCTTGGGCTTGGGGGCAAGTGCCTTTACCCTCTGAGCCCCCTCTCACCACCCCGTAAACTAAGTCTTTCTTGCAATCACCTACACGGAGAATCTAAATTCCCTTGTATCGTGGCCTCATCCCAGGACACCCAAAATACCCTCTTGTCCATAGTCTCCCAGGAAGAGGCGACTCTGAGCAAACAGTTGGGGGTTAGAGGAGAGGATGGCCCTGGCCTTATTCAGCAAGGTCTTCATCCCAGCACAGCCCACCCCCTCACAGCGCTTCCATCTGTGTCAGCTGCCACCCAGACTTGAAAACCGCCGACACTTAGGGTTTTGAGGGAGGCATGTGAAAAAGTTAAGGCGGACTTCTTGAGCCGTCTTAGCACCCTGCCTGGTTCCCTTATCTTATTCAAATATTCTAATTGATACTCTAGCTTCTCTCCTGAACGCATGCATCACCTGAGCGCCTCACTGACAGAACAGACTTTTACCTGAGGGCCTCATTATCCTCGGTGCCTGTGCATCGGGCCAAAAATACCTCCCCGATACCTGCTCAACATCCTGGGCTTCCGAATGACAAACAAATAATTGGGTGAAACAAACCCTGGGTTGCCGAGCAGCTGCCACCGGTGTCGCAGCGTGGAAGAATCCGCGGCAATAACAGTCACGGCGCTGCCTGGCTCGTGTCACTGCGGATCTTTGAACTGTAGCTTGCACTGACACCAGAGAATGACAGCTTCAGAAATGGCTTGCTAGTTACCTCAGCGAGGGAGCCCCTCTCATGTAGGGTATGACAAGCGGCTGTCATTTCCACACAGGTGAACAATTGACATTCCAAGATGAGGAAGGAGGGAGGCTGTGGGCGGCTGTGTCTGACGGGCAGGCGAGGTGGGATGTGGTAGAGAGGGATCTCAGATGCTAGACATTATTGTACCCGTGGCAGAAGCATCCTTATGCACATGCGCACATGCGAAAACACACATGTGCTCATGTGCACTGGCGAGCGAGCTATTCTCTTTCTCCGTTTGTGTCACCATCCCCACAGCTGTGAGCAATTACCCAGCAAAAGCCACTTAAAGGAGGAAGGGCTACTTTGGCTCACAGTTCGAGGGGACTCTCCATCATGGAGGGAGAGGTGCACGGCAGCTGGTCACATGGCATCTGCAGTCAGGAAGCAGAGAGATGGCTGCTGGTGCTCAGTCACTGCCTCCTTTGTATGCAATCCGTGTGGCCCCATGGGATGGAGCTGCCAAAAATCAGGGTGGATAGTCTCACCTCAGTTAACCCAGTCTAGAAACTCCCTCACAGATGTGCTCAGAGGTGTGTCCCGCAAGTGATTCTAGGTTGCTAATCACTGTTAGCCATTGTGCCATCTCCTTGTTGTCTTAGCTGATAATGTAGGCTAAGGCAGGACAACTGAAATCCTGCCAGCTTGCTTATAGAGTGTAGTTTGTCACTCGAGCCCGTGTCTCTTTCACAGTCTCTCTCGTGGTCGGAAGTCTTTGTAGTTAGGTTAGGGTACCAGATGTGGACTCTGGCAAGCCTGGGCCTTCTACGGGAGAGGAGACAAGCTCTGGGGTCAGGGAGGTGTCCCAGTGGGTAAGATGTTTGCCTCACGTGCATGAAGACTTGAGGTTTCATTCCCCAGAACCCTGTAAAGTCAGGGACAGTTGTACACAAGAGCCTCTGTCTCAAATAGGGTGGAAAGTGAGGGGACATAACCCAAATTACTACCGCACATCATGTGTGCCATGTACCTATACTCACAGACGACCGTGTACATGCATAGACCTCTCACACACAAGCACAAAGACACCAGATGTGTCTAATCTGCTAGGCGCGATGTAGCACCTAGGGTTGGACACGGTCTTCCTCCCCGTTGTGCCTTTCCCATCCTAATTTCTTCCAGCCTCACGGAGAGGCCTGCTTATACACAGGGTAGTTGGTATGCTGATCCTGTAGCAAGACCTGCCGTAACCTGAGCGAGGCTCGGACATGTGACCTCATGGGACATGTTGGGACAGGGTGATGCTCTGCCTACTCTCTGGGTAGCTTCTTGAGACAGTCTGTTCTGCTCCTTTCCCTGTTGGCAGGCGTGATATTACACGAAAGGTTAACACAACACAGCACACATACCCTGGTCAAAAGGGACATGATGACCAGTAACTGTTTTGTAAACAAAGCACTGCCCTGTGCTAATTCTTTATACACTCTCACCATGCACAACCAGGAAGGGGACAGCAGTGGCTTTACATAATTGTTCCATCCAAGTAAAATTTTAGCAAGTTTAAAGCTGTAAAAATATAGGTTGATTTTTTTTTTTCTCCCAATATATAATAAATACACAAAGAAGTTTCAATATCTAGAGATTTAATACAGAGTCTCACTTCATAGTCCAAGCTGGCCTGGAAGCTACAACCCTCCTACCTCAGTGTCCTGAGTACTGGGATTACAGGTGTACGCCACTGCACACCACTAATAGGCAGACCTTTTTAGATATTCTTCAAGAATAGTCCTCATCCAAGGCTCCTTGTGTTGAAAGCAGTGGTTCTTGGGCTGGACATGTTGCTTAGTTGGTGGAGCGCTTACCCAGCATGTAGGAAGCCCTTGGTTCCATCTCAAGCGTTCAATGAAGCCAGAATTACTGATACATACAGCACTAGGGAAGTGGAGGCAGGAAGATCAGAAGTTCAGGGTGAATGAAAGAGAGGGCCTCAAACGTCAAGAGATCTTAGTTTGATCTCCATGAGCCGAGGCACAAGAAGAACCAATCTCTCAAAGTTGCCCTCTGCCCTCCACTCAGGTGCTCACACACACATACCTGCCTCCCCCCTTCCCTCTTTTGGTCTGCCTGCCTGTCTGTCTGTCTGTCTGTCTCTGTCTGTCTGTCTCTCTCTCTCTCACACACACACAGTTAGTGAAGGGAGGAAGGGGAGGAGAGAGGGGAAAGAAAGAAGAAAAGGAAAGGGGAGGGAAGGGAAGGGAAGGGAAGGGAAGGGAAGGAAAGGAAAGGAAAGGAAAGGAAAGGAAAGGAAAGGAAAGGAAAGGAAAGGAAAGGAAAGGAAAGGAAAGGAAACAGTATATTGGTTGGTGCTTACCATTCTCTAAGGCATGTCTTGGGCATCCAGACATGTTGCTCTGTTTTCAATGCATAACTGTTTAATGATCCTTTTCTCATATGATAACATGCTGTTACTGCGCCAGCAAATACATAGTGTTATTTTATAATACATCTGTCCTTCCTCAAAGTCCCTTACTCCTGGCTTTCTCACAAGTTCATTTGATGTGATCTGTTCTCATCCGGATATGACTAAGGGCACACGTCGTCAGCCTTAATCCAGAATGCTGCACCCTCTCCCTAGCCTCTCAGCCTTTGAGATTGGGTATCATGCAGCTCAGGCTAGCACTGGATCCCTTATCCCCCTGCCTCCTCCTCCCTCGTGCTGGGATTTTGTTTCTCAAGCTCAGGGACAAAATGTCTCTTAAAAATGAGTTTTACAAGCCAGGCAGTGGTGGCGCACGCCTTTAATCCCAACACTCAGGAGGCAGAGGCAGGCGGATTTCTGAGTTCGAGGCCAGCCTGGTCTACAGAGTGAGTTCCAGGACAGCCAGGGCCACACAGAGAAACCCTGTCTNCAGGCGGATTTCTGAGTTCGAGGCCAGCCTGGTCTACAGAGTGAGTTCCAGGACAGCCAGGGCCACACAGAGAAACCCTGTCTTGAAAAATCAAAAAGAGTTTCACTGGAGGGAGAACAATAGCAAGTGAGTCTCTGTCCATTCATCCATCCAGCTGTCCCAGTGTCTGTGTCCGCCTGTCTGTCTTTGTGCAGAGCAGTGATTCTCAACCTGTAGGTTGCAACCCCTTTTAGACGGTTGAGTGACCCTTTGACAGGGGTCATCTAAACTATTGGAAAACACAGATATTTACATTACGTCCAAAACAATAGCAAAATTTCAGATATGAAGTAACAATGAAAAGGGTTGCAGCATTAGGAAGACCAAGAAGCAGTGGGTTTCCTGGTTGTGAATGCTTGGGGTTGTTTGTTTGTTTGTAGAGGTATCACTGTTGAGCCAGTTTTAACCTTCAAAGAAATGCTACCTAGGGTTTTCAAACCCTAAATGGCAGTTGTTTTAGAGGTCCCTTCACCACAGTGTCCTCCCAAGTATTCTAGTCAGTTTACCTGCCAAGAACCAAGTACCCAGTGAAGGATGCATTCACCAGATTGAGTCCTCTCTGCCCTTGGGTTATTGAATGTTCCAGGATAAAGGGATTACTGAGTGGAGGGTTGTGCAACCTTAGCTGAACTCTCTCCTACCTGCCCCAATGTGTGTGTGTGTGTGTGTGTGTGTGTGTGTGTATGCACGGGCAAACTCAATGTACAGAAAATGGATCCCAGGATCTCTAGCATTGTAGACTAGTGCTCTATCACTGAGTGAGCTATGCCTCTAACCTCTCACTGAGAGATGAGGCAAATGCTATCCCCCCCCAGCCCCTCACAGGGGGATTCCAGGCAGGTGCTCTACCACTGAGCCACTTCTCTAGCTCCTTACTAAGGGATTCTGGGCAGACTTGCATAGCTTTGAAGGCCTCGTGCATGGTAAAATACTTCATCCTTTCCTCAGATAGCAAAGAGGGCCTGCATGATAGCCCTATCAGGGAGTGTCCCCTAAAACACGAAGTTCCAAACCTAACAACAGGAAAAATTGAGAGTCTGTTCCTTTTCTTCTTGCCCCCTCCCTTCTCCCCCTCCCTCCTCCTCTCCCTCCTCCCACTCTCTGTCTTTCTCCTCCTCCTCTTTTACCTTTTCAGTTTTGCTGATTTTGTTTGCTCGCTTTTTCGGTTTGTGAAGGGTTTCCCTGTATAACCCTAACCCCTAACCCTAACCCTAACCCCTAACCCCTAACCCTAACCCTAACCCTAACCCTGGAAGTCACTGTGCAAGCCAGCCTTGGCCTCAGATCTGTGAAGATCGCCCTGCATCTGTCTCCAGGAGCTAGGGTTACAGGGTGTGTACCCCCATGCCTGGTTTCTGTGATGCTGGGTAATTAAGTAAGCCCTGGACTTGACACATGCTGGGCAGGCACCAAGCATGCCACCAACCAAGTCACCAGCCCAAGTCCCTGGCCCTTCCCTGCCTTTTTCTTCTCCTCGGTATTCTACTGATTTTTATCAATCTCACTGTTTTCTCATCCCAGAAATAATTTAGTGTGGTGTTTCCTGAGACTTCAAGTTGTTTTAATAGCCAACTATTCTACCACAAAATGCTTCTTAAAATTGTGTCCTTTTGTATGGCTTTTTTTCTTTTCTTTTCTTTTCTTTTAAGTTACCATAGAAAATAACGGACTTCATTCTGAGCTTTTTATAGTGTACTTTGCTTTATGCAGTCTCAATTACCCATTACCTGTATGTGTAATACATATATGCATGCATACATACAAACATAAATACGTAGATATGGATAAATAATTTAAACAAATATTTTAAACCTATGTTCTGCATAGGAGAGAAACATGTACTATTTGTCTCTTGTCGCCTGGCATAGTTCTTTCAATGCCACCATCTCCACTTCTGTTCTTTTTCCTGCACATGTTAAGCCTTAATGTTCTTGTCTTCCTAGTAAATGGAATGTGTATCTTAGAAGCACACTTACATTTCTTAAGCGTTCAACTCTCTCCCAGGCCCTTGTATATTGTCCTGTTTCCCCTCGGCCTTTGCTGGACTGCTCTTTTTCTCTTCATGTAAAATATACCTGAAGGGCTGGATAAATGATTTAGAGTTAAGCACTTGCTTCTCTGGAAAGGGCCTGAGTTCCCTTCCCAGCATCAGGCTCGCAACTGCCTATGGCTCCGGGCTGTCTGAGGCCCACCTCTGGGGATGCCGCTTCTATAGGCACATGTCCACATGTAGACCAAGCTCCCTCCGCTTCCAACCCCCAAGTCAGGCTAACCAGAGGACTGAATGATTGATTCAGAGCCAAACTAACTTCGTTTGCCTCCGAACTTGAAGGAAGTGGTAGGAACCTCCTGTTGTAGGGACAGATACTGTTGAGGTTCAACATTAAGCCGCTCCCTGTGTTTTTTTGTGGGCCACAGGCCACGGAAGCTCAGGGCCGTCTGTGGAGGATTACACAGGGGAGGAGGGAAAAGCAACTGTCAACAGAGACCTGCTTGGGAGCTTTTCACACACACACACCCTCCAGGCACAGGCCTTTACCTCCACATCTAAGGGACAGTGCTGGCCCGGATCCTCTTACCAACTTTTTTTGGTTGGTTAGTTGGCTGGCCATTTTAGGGACTCACGTTACCCCAGCTGACCTCAAACTTGCTACGTAGGGAAGATGACATCGAACACCTTTAATCTTTGTTGGCTGCATGCCTTTTTTGGGTTGTTGGTTTGTTTTAAAAAATATTTACTTTTGCGTGTGCGTGTGTGTGTGTGTGCACGTGTACATGTACATAAGTGCAGATTCCAGCAATGGCTCTTAAGAAGAGGGCATTGGATCTCCCTGAAGCTCGGAGTCTCAGGCGTTTGTCTGCTGCCCGGTGTCAGTCGTAGGAACTGAGCGCGGGTCCTCTGAAAGAGCAGTGTTCTCTCTTAACCACTGAGTCATCTCCCCAGTCCCTTCCTTGGTGTTTTGAGATAAGAGACTCAACATTTTGCAATCTGGTGGAGGATGGCCTGGAACTCTCGTCCTTCCCGCCTCCATCCACTAAATACTGGGTTTATAAGTGTGTGTCGCCACACCTAGTTATACTGATAGAACTAGATAAACTGCTGCGTATCAGTTCATACTGCTAGCCTCTTATCCTTATTAGGCCCAGAGCCCTGGCAGTCCTAAGAAGGCTGGCTCAGCCACTCATCCTCAACAGACCAATTAAAGAGACAAGTGGTAGTGAAAAGCGGAGAAAGAAATACATTCGGTGTGGCCAGGCTGGGAAGAGGAACAGCAGTGCTCAGTGACCCCCCTCCCCCCACCCCAAGTAGATCTTAAGTGTCTAGATAACTGAGGCTTAGCTTTAAATCGTGGGCAAGAGTTTACATAGCTGAGTCGGGTCCTAGTCAAGGTGTGGACCCACTCACTAATTAATTGTCTCTGGGCTCCAGTCTCTTTGGCAAGGTGATGGGCTGCTGATAAGTTGTTAGAACTGTGTGAAATCTCTTCCCAGGAGATAAGCTTCCCTTTGGCTGCCCGCAGACTCTTCAGCCCTTTCTTTCTCCCAATTTGTTAATCCTGGGGGAGTTCCAATTCCTTAGGGCCCATTGTTGCAATAGACTGATAGCCAAAGGGAGGTTGGGCACACTGTCGCTTCAGTGTTTTGGAGGCCAAAGGGCAATGTCGAGGGTCTCTACAACATTCTACCTTATTCTTAAGAAATAATCTCATTGAACCTAGAGGTCCCTGATGGCTAGACAGGCTGGCCAGGGGATTCCAGGAATACCCCCCCCCCCCCCAGTCTCCACCTCCCAGGGCTGGGATTACAAACACATTCCACCACCACACCTGGCGTTTAATATAGGTGTTGAGAATCTAAACTCAGATCCTCGTGCCTGTATGGGGAGTACTCACCCCAACCCCCATTACACTTTACATTCTATAAAGTAGTGGATGGATGCAGCTCAGAGGTCAGTGAGAGTTCTTGAGTTCCATTCAAAGGTGAGAGCCCCACCCCTTGTCAAGATTAGTGTGTATTGTGCCAGTAATCCTGCAGCTGTTCAAGGCACCATTGTCTACTTAGATTGGAGCAGCAGGTTGAAAGGTTAATTGGTAAGAAACACAGGGCTCAGAACCCTTAACATTCAAGTGTCTTAAGAATTTTAAATCCTGCTATGTCCGTGAGGACATTATTCTTAACATTGTTTATTTGCTCTTATAATGTATATATATCTTGGCGTATGCCCATGTCATGCGTGTGGAGGTCAGAGGACAACTTGTGTAAGAGTCAGTCCTCTCTTTCTACCATGTGAGTATCAGTGATCAAACTCAGGTCCTGAAGCTTGGCAGGGAGTGCGTTTTCACCTCAACAGCCCTATCTATGTACTTCAATTGTTTTCATTGAGTACCTTAATAAATATCAGAAAACCCTCTCACTTACCAAGTCTGAAAGATCTAAATAGTACTCATGTGTTTTAAAAAAATGTTTTAAATTATGTGTGTATTTGTCTCTATATGGGTATGTGCTTGTGGGTGCAATTCCTGAAGAGGCCTGAAGAGGGTGATGTGTAGGTGGTCTTCTGCTTTGGTTTATAGGCAGGGATCATGTAGTTCTTTGTCCACTACCAATATGCTTTCCTCTGCTGTGTCTGATTTTAATCACACACATACCCAGTTATGCAGAAGCCCGGAATGGCAAATGAGACATTTTGCAGACATATACTCTACCTGCCACTTGTTTGACCAGCAGTGCCTAATGGCTAGAGATATGTCCAGAAAGACCCTCTCCTTTCTTCTTTATTTTGGGATTAACAATAGAGTGCTAAAGAATCGGTTCTGGGCTCAACATGACACCATTATACTCCTGCTTTAGTCACAAAGTCAGGGGCCTTGAGCTGTGGGTAGTCACATTTGTCTCACATGACCCGTCTCTCCCTCCTCCTCCCCAAGGACAGGAAGCCACAATTTGAGGCACGGCGGAGGTTCGACTCCTCCCTCAACCCTGACATTATAGCTCTTTTGTGTGGCATTGCACCTCACAATTCAGTCCATCTACTTAAAACAGAGGTGTACAGACATTTTTAGGACCAGAGCAAGAAAGTTAGGCCTTCCGGTGAGACAGAAAAATGACCTTCCCTTCAGGCGCTGATAAATTAAACTGGACCCTTGAGAATGGTTTATTCATGTCCTCTGAGGTAGATCTTGGAAGTGAGTGGCCCGCTGAACATAGGGAAGGTCCTTTGTCAGCACCCTAAAGGCCCATTTGAAATGTCATCAGCTTGGAACGCTCCATCACCGGAGACTATCAACAGCCCGTTTAAAAGAATGCCTTGGGTCAGGTGGAAATAGATGGCAGGCCCTTAATTCACGACGATAAGGGCAACCGTAAAAGAGAGTTATGTAGTGAGAATTAACGAGATCTAGGATGACTCCGAATCCCTTGGCCTGTGACTGTCCGCACCAAATGCCTGTTCTTTTTGCATATGCCCCAGGATGTTCTGTTTAACAAACTTCCCAGCATGGAGAAAGCTGTAGCATTCAGGAATGTTCCAAATCTAATTTGACATCCTTTGGGAAAATTTGCCAGTAGAGATTGACATATCTGATTTCCGACCCCTTTTGGGTACTGGGGATCTAACCCAGAGCTTTGTACCTTTACAACTAGTCCTTCCCTGAGGGATTCTAGGCAGGGGCTTTATCACTGAGTCACAGCCCAGCCCCTCACTGGGGGATTCTAGGTAGGGGCTGTACCACTGAGCCACGCCCCCAGCCCCTCACTGGGGGATTCTAGGCAGGGGCTCTACCATTGAGCCACGCCCCCAGCCCCTCCCTGGGGGATTCTAGGCAGGGGCTCTACCACTGAGCCACGCCCCCCCTCACTTGGGGGTTTCAGTTACACTGTTTAGCTATGCTTGTAGTTTCTCACTAGAAGATTCTGGGTAAATACTCTACCACTGAGTTATATTCTCAGCTGTCTTCTTTCTTTTTATTTTGAGACAGGGTCTCACTAAGTTACCTAGACTAACCTTGAACTCTTTAGCCAAGCAGGTCTTGGACTTAGGAATCCCCTGTTTGAGCCTCTAGCGTCGCTGAGCTCACAGGCCTGTACCTCCAAGGCCCGGCTCCTGTATCTGATTTTAAATTGTTGAGAGTTGGGCCAAATTTTAAAATGAATGTCCGTTTAATGTCTTTTGGTCATGATAATGTCGTCTGATAATCTGAAAGCTCAGCTGTAACCTCATGCCCTTGTTGGAGATAAACAGCCTCTAATCTAATAAACACGGACATAGTCTTCAGCAAGGCTTAAAGCATGTCAGAGGAGGAAGGAAGGTGCCTGGGGTATATTTCAACAGGGGTCAGTATTGGAAATGTTTGCGCAGATTGTGACTTTAGAATTATTTTCCCACTGGGAGATGTTTGTGACAAGCATCCCCTCCCCCTGCCACCGACGCCCCCAGGCCCCACCCATGTGGCTCAGAGTGGACTGGAACTCAGCTGTGTAGCCAAGGCTGGCTTCCCACTTGCTACAGTTCTGCTTCTGCCCCACCCCACCCAGTGGAAGGCTGGGATTCGAGGTGTGCCTCCCTGAGGCAGCCGCCTGTGGACGTCCACCTGTACCTGGAGGCCAGAGGCCAGCCACCGCCACTGTTTCCCAGGTGTCCTTTGTTTTGTTTCTTTGAGCCAGACGCTCTCATTGGCTGGGAACTGACCCTGTGAGGCTAGTCCTGATCTGTGTCTCCATCGCCGGGGTTGTGCTTGTACACTCCCACCACCCCTCCAACCTCCCCAGTAACAGGGGTGCCAGCACTCCAGCTCTGGTTCACATATTTGCACGGGCTGAGCCATCTCCCCCACCCTTAGCTCCTCCTCCTCTTCCCCACAACCCCCCATATTTTAACAAAGTAGCAGAAAGCTAATAGAAAATATTCAATACCTGAAATGCTATTACTCAACACTTTCATTACTGAACACACAGAAAGAAGGGAGGGAGGGAGGGAGGGAGGGAGGGAGAGAGAGAGAGAGAGAGAGAGAGAGAGAGAGANNGAGAGAGAGAGAGAGAGAGAGAGAGAGAGAGAGAGAGAGAGAGAGAGAGAGCGAGAGCAAGAGCGCTTAAGAAATGAGTGTACTGTTGACTCATCCCCCGGGTATAACTTGCTGAATTGCTGTGTGGTACACACTGGACCGCTGCTAACCATTCCATCATGCCATATATAATTAGCTTTTACGTATGTTGGTGGTTCCTGTCAACGTGGCGTCTGCCCTTGGCCGTCTTAAATTTCTGTGGCTCGCAATACGAACAGTAAGAGGAGCAGAAACAGATACATACAAAAAAAAAAAAAAATCCTGGAAGTCAACTGGGAGTGAAAATCCCACCACACAAATGGATCCTTGTAGAATCCTAAGTGCCCAAGTTTGAGAGCAGAGAAGAAAAAAAAATAATAAGGCCTTAAGACCCTTTAATGACCTCATTGAGAGGAATTCTTTTGTGCCTAACTCTTATTAATTAAAAAAATTATATATATATATTATATATATATATATTATATATATATATATATATAATATATATATATTTATTAGTGAGTATTCAGATGTATGAGTGCAGGTTCTGAGGAGACCAGAGAGTCAGACCCTCTGTGGTTGTTTTATGAACCACCTGATGTAGATGCTGTGAACTCTTCAGGAGTACGTGCTCCTGACCATCGAGGAGGGTTTTTTTTTTTTTTTTTTTTTTATGCTTGCACAGGTGCATTTGTGTGCATGTGATGCACACACAGGTACATCTCGGGGTGAGAGGACAATCTTGGATGTTGTTCCTCAAGTTCCATCCACCTTCGGTGACAATAAAGATACATCATTCACTAGAGCCCAAGGAGTCTGGTTGGCTGGTTAGTAAGTCCCTTCTGTTCCTCCCTTCTCCTTCTGCCCCTCCCTCTCCAGTGCCGCGATTACAGATGGGGGCCCAGTTCCCATGAGTTCTGAGGATCGACCTCACATTTGCAAGGCAAGGACCCACTGAGCTCCACAGCAGAGGATTTAAAAAAAAACAAAACATTAAATTAAAATGGAATTACATCCTTTCCTCGCTCCCCTCCTCTCCCTAGTCCCTCAGATGCCATCTCCCACAATGCTCCACTTGTTCCCACTAAAATCAACGGCTTCTTTTTACTTGTTATTTTTTTTTAAAAGAATTGTTTATTTATTTTATGTGCACGAGTACACTGTCGCTGTCCTCAGACACACCAGAAGAGGGCACCAGATCCCATTACCGATGGCTTCGAGCCACCATGTGGTTGCTGGGAATTGAACTCGGGACCTCTAGAAGAGCAGTCAGTGTGCTTAACCACTGTTTCCAGACCATTTTTCCTTATTATTCTTATTAAATATACATACATACATACATACTCATAATACATACACATACATACATACATACTCACACATACATGCATGCAGATACGTGTATAAAGCAAGGCTGCACATAATCTGGTGTCCTTTGCAGCCTGGTGACACTTACTCCCAGAGATGGGATCTTGTATATCCGTTCTTCTCAGAGGTGAGTTTAGAGGCTAACCAGGGGATCATCTTATTTTCCACCATCTCCCAGCCAGTCCCCACCTGTCCTCCTCCTCTTCCCCAGGTGCACCATGACGTCAGGCTCCTAGGAAGACTAGATAGACATTTGTTTTCCATCCCCTGTGCCCAAGTTCCTATCCTTGCCCTCCCTTTCAGTTCTGGCTAATGAAGTTGGAGGATTCTGGGAGGCCTATTGATGACCGATACCCCCCCCCCCGCCCCCAACCCCCCAGTGGCTGACTCACAACCTCTGCAAGGTCTAAAGGGAGAGGAGGGTTGTTTCCACCCCACCTGCAGGGAATACAGAGTAGCTTTCTGATTCTGAACAAATTAGACAGCCCCACTGGGCCAGCATGTGGGTCCTGCAATAGTAATTGTGCCCAGGTGGGTATTTGAAGTTCAAATTTCTGGCTGTTTGTAAAGCTCCGAGTCTCTGAGATTTTAAAAAAGAAAAATTCCGTGTCAAGACTGGAGGCGTTGTTTGGGCTTGGTGTCACATTGCTCTTAATCTTAGTGCTCTGGAAGCCGAGGCAGGAGAGGCAGATGTGTAAGGCTAGCCTTAGCTCTACGCTGCGTTTGAGGCCTGCCTAGGCTACCTGAGGAACAGCAGCAGCAGCAGCAGCAGCCATGATTAAAACAGGCTGGAGAGATGACTCATTGACTAACAAGCGAGCTGTGCATCCCAGGGACCTGAATTCTGATGCCTAATGCTGCAGTGCCTGTCGGTCTGTAATCTCAGCAGTGCTTCCTCAAACTGGGGGGGCAGAGACAGGAGAATTCCCAGGAATCTCAAAGGCCAGCCAGCCCAGAGTGTTGGGCACAGTGTCAGCCAGCCCCTTTCTTCTTCAGGAGGTGGATGTGAGCTCCTATGATGGCTTAGTGGGCACAGGCACTTAAGGCTTGCCATTCCTTGATGACCAGAATTCAATCCCTAAACTCACATGAAGGACTGGTCCCCTGGATCTGCACACATGACCTGGTGAGCATGACACATGGCGAGCGGGACACATACCCAGAAGTAATTGAAAAAAAAAAAAAAGAAAGAAAGAAAGAAAAAAGAGATAAACAAAAAGACAAGGACCTAATCCCTTAATCCCATCAAAGGATTATCCCAAGATGTGTTTGGTTTTGTAAAACAAGGAACTCCTACACCTGCTGGCTTAGGGAGCCTGGTGTGGGACAAGGGTGGTGGGGTGGTGGGGCTCTGTGTGATAGCAGAGGGGCCTCTGGGAAGATTTAGACATCAGAGAGTGAATGAGTCATTACGTAACCCCTTACTTGAGGAAGGGACCCACGAACCCCTTCCAGAGACGGGGGTCTAGTTCCTAAGAAAACAAAGCAACAAGGAATGAAAAATCAGGTCAGTTAAAAACGTCTCCAGAGAGTGGCCATATCTCCATTGGCTTTTTCGAGACAGGGTTTCTCTGTGTAGCCCTGGCTGTCCTGGAACTCACTCTGTAGACCAGGCTGGCCTCAAACTCAGAAATCCACCTTCCTTTGGAAAACTCACCCTGTGAAGATAGCTTAGTACTTCTGGAAAGAACCTGGCTAGGGAAGAACATTCCAGAACATTGCATACTGTTCTTGATTTAATGTGTAAATTCATTTCATCTTTAAGGAGGGATTAAGTAATGGTTCCTTTTTCTGTTTTGGTTGGTTGGTTAGTTTTTTTTTTTTTCCTCTTTTCTTTCTTTTCTTTTTTTTTCTCCCCTTTTTTTGACAGTACGTTATGTCATCCAGGTTGATCTTAAACTCACGAAATAGCTTAGGGTGACTTTAAACTTCTGATCGCCCGCTTCGACCACCTGAGTGCTGAGGTTGCGGGCACAGGCCGATAGCCATACCATAGTCTATGGTATGCTGGGTTTGGAATTGAGGGCTTAATGTGTGCGAGGCAAACAGTCTCCCTGCAAAGCCAAGGCTACAGCTCAGGTTTGGGTGGCAGCTGTTGTTACTGTTTTGGGACGGGGGTCTCTGGAGCCTAGACTGGCCTGGAAATTGCTCTGTCGCCCAGGGTGGCCTACAACTCACAGCCATCCGCCTGTGTCAGCCTCCAGAGCACGGACTGCCACACCTTTAAAATGCTTTGTTTTTAAGCTTTATTTTTATTTTATGTGCGCAAGCACCAGCATGTATGCATGATGTGCACTACAGGTCTAGTACCCTTGGAGGCCAGAAGAGGGTGCTAGTTCCCCAGTAACTGGAGGTCACAGGTAGTTTCGAGCCACCTGGTGGCCACCAGTGCTGGGAGCCAAACCCGGATACTTTGTAGGAGCAGCAAGTGCTCCCCACTGCTGAGCCACCTCTCTAGCCTTATGGATTCGGTTTTTTTTTTTTTTTTTTGCTTACCAGATCACTGCAGTTTGTGTGCTGTGACTCGAAGTTAGTCCCAGCGATCGCAGGGTTCACCTGGGAGTGCCACAGTTTGTGTTGCCTCTGACCATTTCCCCCAAAAAAACCATTTTACCTGAAAGAGAAATTTGCTTTATTTCACTTTCTGGTTTTTGGTGGCCGGAATGAAGACTGCTGGGGGGGTAGGGGGAGGCATTTGTTGTGTATCCTTAATGGACACATTACCTTTCTCTCGAACACATGGCCAGGGTTTAAGAAGTCATTCTCTTCCTAGCCACTCTTTCTCCCAAGGAGCCTCCATAAAAGGAAATGCTACCCCCAGCCTGGAGCAGCATCAAGATGCAGGCGATGGTGGCGCACGCCTTTAATCCCAGCACTTGGGAGGCAGAGGCAGGCGGATTTCTGAGTTCGAGGCCAGCCTGGTCTACAAAGTGAGTTCCAGGACAGCCAGGACTACACAGAGAAACCCTGTCTCGAAAAATCAAAAAAAAAAAAAAAAAAAAAGACGCTGGGGAGGGAGGAACCACTCTGTGAAAGAGAGAGAGTCCGAATATGCTTAACCACTGGTGAGGAACCACCCGCCTTCCCGCTCGCGCCACCTCTAAGGTGGGCTGGGGCTCCTTGCTCCTGCCACCATTCCTGAACCAGTGTAGCATGGGTTTCCTGCTCTGCCTCTGCACATCTGCAGGCCTGCTTCCTTTCTGGCTTGGATGACTCCCTTATTTCCCCCGGGAGTGCCTCCTCTCCTGTTCTTGCTTTCAAGGGCACAGCCTCTGCCCAGGATCCCTGGGGGAAATGGGAGGACTTGTATTCTATCAGAGCACTTATTATTGAATTATACCATTGTGTTTATTTAAACCTGCTTGCTCCCTACCCTGTGTGTGCTGTACATGAATGTATATGTATAGGGACCAGAGAACAACTTGGATGACAACCTACGGTGTCCTTAGGAGCCACCCACCTGTTTTTACTCAAATTCTAATTAATTAATTTTTACTGTTTGTGAGTAAGTGTGCACAGTCAATGTTGTTAGGTTGTTTCTCTTTCCACCTTAATGTGGGATCTGGGGATTGAACTCGGGTTGAACATCAGGCTCGACCAACAAAGCACATTATCCGATGAGCCAACTTGTCAGATCTCATCTTGGCTTGGTCTTTCTCTGGCACCTGAGGCTGGTTGATTAGGCCGTGGGCTGGATGGGGAGAACCAAGGACCTGCCTGGCTCCAGCTCCCCTGCTGTGCAATTACAAGCATAGTCCAGCATGCCAGGCATGTTGGATGCTGGGAATTGAACTCGGGTCCTCGTGCTTGTGTAGCAAGTGCCTTACCTACTGAGCCACTTCCCCGGCTCCTTGCTTTAGTTGTTCTTTCAGTAAGTTGTAGGTTCTTCCAGGGCAGGATCCAGTGCTTTTCGTTCTTTTGAGAAAGGGTCTCATGTAACCCAGGCAGGCTTTGAACTCATAATGTTGCTAACGATGACTTTGAATTCCTGAGTTCTCCTGGATCCTCCTGTGGTCCCGGCAGTTTTGGGGAGGTAACGGCAGGAAGATTGCTTAGAATTCCAAGGCAGTATGGGCTACCTGATATCCTGTCTTATTCAACTAAAGGCCCCCTTTTTAAAAAGTCGAATATTGACTGGGGGATGAATGGGAAGAGAGTGTGGTCTTTTGAAGGACCGCCAGACTGTGGGTAGGGGGAAGGGCTCCACCTTGTTCTCTTCCTAGTGTCTGTTTCTCCTTACAGTGGGGTGTGGTTGCTTCTTGCAGTCTGATCTTTTGTCTTCCTGATGATTAGTGGTGGTGAACTTCGTTCTGTTTGCTCCTGAGATGCTTGTTTGTCCTCTTTGAAGAAGTGCCTATTCAAATCCTTGGCCCATTTTAAAAATTAGTTTCCGTTACATGTATTTGCATGGGCATGTGTACACGCCTGTCACAGCTTCACTGTGGAGGTCAGAGGACAGCTTGGAGGGGAGTCTGTTCTCACCTTCCTCCATGTAAGTTCAGGGAATTGAACTCAGATCACCAAGCTTGGCAGCAAGCACCCTTATCCACTAAACCATCTCAGCAGCCCATCTGCCCATTTTAAAATAGGTTATTTGTTGTTATTGTGTCCTTGGATTAGTTCTCTATATACTTTGGGCCCTAGACCATTATCATACAGGATTTGCAAATATAGCCTCTTGTTTTATGAAGTTTGCTTTTTATTTTTGTTTTTTTGTTTTGGAAGAGAATTGTTATAACTCAGGCTGGCCTTGAACTTGTGGTCTTCCCATGTCTGCCTCCTAAGTGCTAGCTAGGCATCCACTGCATACCAAGCAGCATGTACCATTTTTTAAAAATGTATTACTTGAAAAATGTCATTTATAGTCACATGTAACTTGATTATATTCACCCCCACTTCCTCCAGCTCTTCTGGGGTCCCACCAAACAATATCACCCTCCCAACCTCATGTTTGTTTTTAAAAATACCCCCTAAGTCCAATTATTTCTGTCCATATATGCATGGGTGTAGAGTCATACTTGGGGTATAGACAACCAACCAGTAGCCACTCCCTCAATGAAAAGTGACCCTTCCTCCCACCAGCCTCCATCAGTGGCCAATGGCTCTCAGCTAGAGATGGTCATGCTCCCCGCTCCCCCCCCTCTCCACTCCATGCTGGTGAGTTCATAAGTGCAACAGCCATGTTGTGCCCAGATGATGGGATTGCACAGCCCTTCTCCCCTTCCTCTGAGTCTTAAGTGCTTCTTTACATTCTATGATGTTCTCTGGGCTTGGGAGGTGAGACTTGGCATAGATGTCCCATGCATGGCTGAGTACTCCAAATCACTTATTCTGAGAATGGAGTTACCTCCCTGTGAGTGTTTTAGTGAGGGGGGGGCAAGTGGAATCCAAAACAATACAGGCTATGGCCGTTGCTGCTGATGGCCCCTGGCTCTGGATGGTAAGACCCTGTTGCTGAAGAGATCGTATACTTTGATTGCAGGACATAGAGCTGCAACCCCCACCTGCCAGGCACGCACTCATCTTTAAAACACGTCAAAAAATGAGTCAGAGCGTTCATGGCGTGGAAGTGTGCTGTGCACCAATGGTTTTCTAAGCGTTTCATTTTTTTCCTGCTAATTGTAATTGTAGTTATTTGCTTTCCTAACCAACACTTGAGGTTCACATAACATAGGGGTGGGGAGGGGGAGTCACCCTTCTGTCCATGAGGGAACTGTGGCATGGGAGGGAGACGGCCACTCAGAGAAACACACACCTGGCCTCTCCAATTTTGTATCTTACTCAGCTTCCACGGGCCTACTCATTCTAATCAGTTGGCTGATTAGAACTTGGCTTTGCCTGCTTGGTAAACTCACTTGATGCACCATTCAAGAATAATAAACATTTACACCCTAGGCTTTTAATGGTCTGAGGCAGTGGAGGAGAAGGTTTGCCTCTTGATCACTAGGCTTTGCAGAAGATGGAACCTGTCTACAGCGATAACAGCTACTCAGGGGTGTCTTACCCTAGTCTGGGATCCTTCCCAGGTTATTGGAGACAGAGCAGGCACGACTTAATCTTAGTGATTACAGCTTGCAGTTTGGGATGGAGCTAAGTGGTAAACAGTCTGGGGGATGTACCGCAGTGTAGAGCACCTGCCTAGAATCCCTCAGGGAGGGACTGGGGCGTGGCTCAGTGTTAGAGCACCCGCCTAGAATCCCCCAGGGAGGGGCTGGAGCATGGCCTGCCTAAGAGTCCATCCAGGGCATGAACTCAGCCAGGTCAAGGCAGCATGAACTTACACAGTCTAGAGCAGAGAGAAGGGAATGAATTTGCACCGCTTTTTGCTCAGCCTCTTCTCTACCCTTATCTAGTCCAGGACGCAAGCCAAGGGAATTGTGGCCCGTCATATTCAGGACGGTCATTACCACCTCAATTGACCCAATTAAAAAAAAAAATCACAGGAGGCTGGAAAAATGGCTCAGTGGTTAAGAGTGCTGGCTATTCTGGCACTGCACCCAAGTCCAATTCCCAACACCTACATTGAGTGTAGGTCACAACTGCCTATAACTCCAGTTCCAGGAAATTCTGTGCCCTTTTCTAGCCTGTGCACGTGTGCACGCATGCGCGCGCGCGCGCGCACACACACACACACACACACAGAGCATATATTTAAACACACACACGTCAATTAAAAAAAAAATCACTCATAGATATAGCTCACAAGACAGACACTCCCTCATTGAGGCTCTCTTCTGGGGTGACCCTACACGATGTAAAGTTGTATAAAACTGAATGTCACAAGTGGCTACATTGTATTTGTTGATACTTAATTGTTACATGTAAATGAGTCAAGTGTTAATTCTCTGGGAACTGGAATCTGGTCGAGAGGGATTTAACTGTCCTGGGCTCTGTGATAGAGGGAAATGTTAAGTCTGAGGCACTGGCTCAGTGGATAATGTGCTCACCCAGAAGGCAGGAAGTTCTCCTGGGTTCCCTTCCCAGAATGCACCCTCAGAGAGGTCCGCCCTGTCCACCTTGAGCATCACCAAGGAGCCCAGGAAGTCACCTGGAAAAGGAGAGATGTGTTTCAGAGCCCCCAAGCCTTGGGGTTCACCTTGACATGGAGACGAGTCCTTACTCGTTTTATTGATGTTTTAATTAACAGTGAAATACAGTATAGATTCATTATTAGGTTGTAGGCAATTAGCAATAAACATTTTAATATGCAAATTAAATCTTTGGGGGCACTGGGAATTGATAGCTCTCTGTTGAAGGCTCCGTGTGTGTGTGTGTGTGTGTGTGTGTGTGTGTGTGTGTTTTGTACATTTTGTTTTATGGTTTTTGGGAGGGTTGTTTGTTTGTTTGTTTGTTTGCTTTTGTTTTTACTTTTTCTTTTTAAGACAGGGTTTCTCTTTATAACAGCCCTGGCTGTCCTGGATTTCCCTTTGTAAATCAGGCTGGCCTCGAACTCACAGAGATCTACCTGCCTCTTCCTCCTAAGTACTGGGACTAAAGGTGTGAGCCAGCATGCACGGTGACACACCAAAGTATGGCTCCACCAAGGTTCACTCTGGGGAACCAGTGAGTTTATTGAGCTTCCTCACAGAGCATAGGTATCAGGTTTTTGGGATACCTATAGGTATACCTGTGAGTGATCCCAAAGCATCCTCACTGGAATGTCTTCATCCAGCATGAGTGATGGATGGCTTCCCTGTAGCCACGTAGATGGAACCCCTTAGTCAACCTTTCTCAGCCTATATCCTCCACTACCTCAAAGTCCTTCAGGTCCCAGGCCAAGTGCAGTTAGGGCAGACTTTTGTACAAGTAGCTGGGAGGAGTAGGGGGCTGGGATCTCTTCCCATTTCCCCTCCTAGGAGGGAATGTCAACCTTCAACAGGCCAGATCCTGATTGACACTTGGGCAGGCACAAGTGATACGCTACAGATGCAGGCTGTTTTCCCCAAGACAACCAAGTTCTATAACACAGAATTTGTCTAAGCACCTAGCTTATGATATGCTTCTTACATTTTGTGGTATTAGAGAGTCAGGAGTGTTAGGTCATCCCAGTTCTGAATGCTAATGCGCTAATTACTGTGTGGAAGAGGACAATAGCACTTCAGAGGTTGTCCCACGCATCCATCCATTCCTTAGAGTCTGTAACCTCAGACTCTTTGCATCATGAATTCACCTGAGAGGTGGGCGCTTCTGATACACGGCATTCTGCATGTAGAGATAGATGCGGTGCGAACCACGGGCATGGAGGGCTTGCTGTTGGGGACAAGACATTTCATCACTGACAGATTAAGCATGTAGCTTTACTGGTAGAGAGAGAGCTTGCTAGCATGCACAGAATACTGGGTTTTATCCCAACACCGCATGAACCAGGCAAGGTGGTGCAAACCTGTAATCCCAGCTCCCAGGAATTAGAGGCAGGAAGATCAGTTCAAGACCATTCTATATTACATAGGAAGTTGGAGAGTGGCCTAGGTTCCCTGTCAACCTGTCTTTTAAAGGGGAGGGTAATTTAGTAGGCATGTATGTATTGTTTGTTAAGGCACTAAGGAAGGGTGTGTGTGTGTGTGCGTGTGTGTGTGTGTGTTTTCAGTATACATAGGTGTGGGTGAACATGTACACATGTGGGAAGCCATGGTGATGTTGCTCAGAAAGCATCCACTCTCTGAGACAGGGTTTCTTACTAGCTTGGAACTCACCAATTAGGGAAGGCTGGCAGACAGGGCGCTCCAGGGGCTGAGGAGATGGCTTATCAGACCCAAGTTCAGTTCCCATTATCCATGTTGAGTGAGTCACACTACCAGCAATTCCTGCTCCAGGCGATTATCCTCTCCCTGCAGATATCCAAACGCATGTGGCATACATGCTGACAGACATGCATATAATCATGTAGTGTGCTTTTTGGGATGTGTTCCAAGTCTCTTTTGCTATGCTAGAGATTTTTTAAATTAAATTAATTTATTTATTATGGGGGTATTGCATACATATGTGGAGGTCAAAGGTCAGCTTGCTAACATTGGTTCTGTCCTTACGTCAAGTGGATCCTAGGGATCAAATTCAAGTCATCAGGCTTAGCAGCAAACGCCTTTACCCATGAGCCATGCATACCACTGGCTCCTATGCTAGAAATTTTTATTGTCTGGACCGAACTGTTTTCTTTTCATGAAAGTGAAGTACACTGGTTTTGTTCTTGTTGAGGCCTCTGTATGGAATCTCTTGTCCCTTACCATGATCTGGTTGTCTTAGTTAGGATTTCATTGCTGTGAAGAGATGCCATGACCACAGCAACTCTTATATAAAAAAGCAAAACCATTTAATAGGGGCTGGCTTATAGTTTCAGGGGTTTAGTCCATTGTCGTCATGGTGGAGAAGCATGGCAGAATGCAGGTGAATATGGTGCTGGAGAGGAGCTGAGAGCCCTGCACCTCCATCCAAAGGCAGCAGGAGACTGTGAGCCACACTGAGCACAGCTTGAGCATAGGAGATCTCAAAGCCCATCCCTACAGTGACACACTTCCCCCACCAAGGCCACACCTCCTAATAATACCCCTCTCTGTGGGCCAAGCATTTAAATACACGAGTCTATGGGGAGCCATTGCTATTCAAATCACCACACTGGTTATTTATTTATATACTTTTGCAGTTCTGGGGGTTGAACTAAGGCCTTGTGTATGTTCAAGTGTATGTGTATGTGCTCTCACTAAGACACACTCCTCTCACTGAGCGATTCTGTCCAAACACTTCACTTCTGACCTGTATCTCAAGCCTCCTTTTTGCATGCTTTCTTTCTTTGTGTGTGTGTGTGTGTGTGTGTGTGTCTTATGTGTGTGCACGCGTACTTAATGTGTGTTTTAGAAACATGCACATGTAAGTGGGGGCCACACATCAATACCTGCTGTCTTTCTTGGTTATTATCCATGTTGTTTTTATTTTTAAGATAGGGTCTCATTTTGTAGCCCTGGCTAGCCTAAAAAAACCTCCCAGAGATATGCCTGCCTTTCCTAACAGGGTGCTGGGATTAAACGTATGTGCGACAACGCCCAGCCTCCATATCTTCGCACACAGCATCTTTCACGTAACCAGATGCTCCGTGATTAGCAAGCCTAGTGAGCTGGAGAACCCAGCCTGTCTTAGTGTTCCCTGCATGGAGGTGGTCACAAGCATCCATGGTAATATCACTCATTTACTTTGGGGTAGAACGTGGGCACGCTTATTTGTATGGCTGTCAGGACACAGCGTGCAGAGAAGTCTGTCATTTCCTTTCACCACTGGGTTTGAAGGAAAAACCCAGGTCTCGAGATTTAGCCACAAGTGCCTCTACCTGAAGAGCCACCTAGATCTAGTGGCTCGCTGGAAACGGCCTGTAACTCCAGCTCCAGGGGATCTAACACCCTCTTCTGGCCTCTAGGAAGCTACACACATGTGCATAATATCCCCATCACCATCCATATACACAAGTAAAAATAAATTAAAAAAAAACCACACACACACATTTTTGAGACAGGGCCACACTGTATAACCAGGCTAGCCTGTAATCTTTATGTAGACCAACCAGGCTGGCCTCGAACTCACAGAGATCCACCTGTGTTGTGAGCAAAGGCAAGAGCCACCATGTCTGGCTATAAATAAATATTTGAAAAAGAACTACCCAGGACTTCCCAGTTCTCCACACACATGCACATGTTCCCATACCCACACATCCACATACATATGCATGCACCATTCATATGTGTACACAGTAAATGGATAAGAATAAAATGAAGTACACAGGCATAGAAACCCTGTGAACACGTCTACATTACCATTCCCTGGTGTGGCACTGTTTATGTTTTCTTATTTACTTTTCTTCCTGTGTGTTTGTGTTCGTGAAGTCTGTAGGCTACGGTGGAGTCCACATGTGTGCACACCATAGACGGACGCCAGCAGGACCCCACCCATCCCTAGTTATTAAAAAGCTCTATGCTTTTGATTGCCCTACTTTTTTCTTGTAATACAAAAATAACCAAGCTATTAGAATCCTTTATGATTCAAACCAGAACATTAGTTTTATTATATATGGAAAATGGATCTTTAAACATCAAAATGACATCTAATTATTTCCCATTGGCTTGTATTATATGCTATTATTTTATTGCAGTATACTGTCCAATTACAGAAACGACTCCAAAGAGGCATAATTTTTCTGGCTTAATGTGTAATTGTTTATTGA
Source organism: Mus pahari (assembly GCF_900095145.1). NCBI lineage: Eukaryota > Metazoa > Chordata > Mammalia > Rodentia > Muridae > Mus > Mus pahari. Next base: position 23,267,770 of record NC_034612.1, read on the forward strand.
GTGTTTTTCTCATTACGGTGATTTTTTTCCTCTTAGAATTGCTCTTATAAAGAAGCTTGCTTAGAATTTTTGTAAATTGATTATTATGTAGTTAAAGAAATCAGGCGTTCAGGCTCTGCGTGGCAGTGTGTTCAGAACTGAAGGAAAAAAGTGTAGGATTTAAAGAGACCCTTCTTCAAAAACCTGAAGCCGTGGAGCTGGAGAGATGGCTCTGCTCTTCAGAACACTTGTGGCTCTTGCAGCAGACTTGAGTTCAGTTCCCAGCACCTATGTCAGGCAGCTCCAAACCACCTGGAGCTCCAACTCCAAGGGACCTGACACCCTCTTCTGGCCTCTGTGGGCATCCACACATACATACCCATACACATATACATAAATAAAAATAAGCCTAAAAAAAAAAAAACAAACTAAAGTTGTATTAAAATTCCAATAGCAATAAGTTGAATTGTTATCGAAATACACATTTATTTGTTTATGTTTTGGAGAAGAAATGTAATATGTTGTTGTGTAAAAATAATGGGTTCTGTGTTAGTTTGAAAGTTCGTGCCTAGCCCCCACAAGCAGCAGGTGTGACACAGCAGGTCATTAGAGGGGCTGTTTATGGTGGGTAGCTTTAAGTGAGTGACTGAGTCAAGTGACTGACTCAGGCCTGAAATCCCAGCTACTTCAGAGGCTGAGGAAGCGGGAAGGCACATGCAGGGCTTGCCCTGGCAGCAGGGCTAGTTCAAGGCCACTCTGGGGAACTTAGCAAGAATCTGTCCCCCAATTGAAACATTCCTTCAAATGCTCAGATTTAGTTTAGACAAAGAGCACGTGATTAATGTGCTCCAGCGACGGGTTGGGGCATGGTGTCTCAACATGGCAGCTGCCTAGAAAGGCCCCACACGATTCGTTGACAGGAAGCATCATTGGTTCTCTTGCTCTCTTGCCTTCTTGCTCCCACTCTGTCCTCTCTGGTCCCCCTCTCTCCCCATTCCCCTCCCACCTCTCTCCATGTGCTCATGGCTGGCCTCTCCTCCTCTTCGTCCTCCTCCTCTCCACCCCCCTGCCCCCTCTGCCTTTCTCTATCTTTACTACCTTCTCAATTCCCCTCCCCATGCCCTGAATAAACTCTATTCTCTACTAAAAGAAAAAAAAAAAAAAAAAAAAAAAAGGAAGATGCACCACTGGAGAATATAGGGTGGTAAAAAGATTGGTGATGTAACCAGGTCTTTATAGTGAGGATGGTCCACCTAGAAGTGAGCCGGCAGGGAATGGGGCATAAGTCATGATGGGCTGCAGACCATGTAGCTAGGCTGAGCAGACAGCATTCTGCTGTTGCAAAAAGGAAAAGGAAGAGATCCTGTCTCAAAGGAATAAGGCAGAGAGTGATAGAACAGGATTTCCCACATCCTCTGGTTTCCATGTCCATGCATACATAACCCCACGTATCCATGTACAGAAACCATGCATTTTTACACACGCCAGAAGTCAGTGTAATGATGACCAGACTTGACTTTTAAAAAAAATGTAAAAGGGAGCTGGGGATGTGGCTCCATTGGTAGAATGTTTGCCTGGCATCCATGAAGCCCTGCGTTTGATCCCCAGCACCGCAATAACAAGGCATTGTGGTACACCCCTGTAATCTCCTAACAAAGGGAATAGTGGTAACAGGAGATCTGAAGTTCAAGGTCTTCCTTGGCTGCATATAGGATTCATGGCCAACCTGGGATACAGGATACTCTGTCTCAAAAATAAAAAAGGAAGAGAGTCCCTAGACTCAGTGTGTCGCACAAGTATAAAGATGAAGCGCCTGAGCTTGCCCCACTACCACACTCCCACATGATGCTCGGCCTGACCACGCTGGAACATTCGGAGATCGTGGGATTCAAAAGATAACTGTGGGAAAAAAGGGTGAAAACTCCTTCTTCCCTACTCTTTAGCGGGTTATTCCAAAGCTTAGTCCCATTCCCATCACCGTTAGAACAGCTTACGATGCATCCTAGGCGTGTCAGTGGTGCACCTACATAAACCACTGAGACAGATTGCAGTGGATTAGCTGCTGTCGGTCCCCACAGGGGCCACCGCAGATAGTGCGAACAGATTGGGGAGCAGGTTTATCGCTGGCCCCTGGGAGGATGTATAGGATGCCAAAAGAGGGGAACTTAGCTCCAGAGGAGGAGCCCAGTTCTCACAGGGGTGTGACACCGAGTGAACACAGTTTGCTTATAGGGTTTTTGTTGAAGCTCTGAAGGCAATAGCTTCTTTCTGTACCACGGCTCTGGACACTCAGCGAACACTTGCTGTGAGCACTGGCTCCATTGATGAAGTGCCTGCTGTGTGAGGGGGGGACTTGAGTTCAGAGTCCTAGCAAGCCCAGCAGGGGAGGTGGGAGCAGGACAGCAGGGGAGGTGGGTATGTGCATGGTGGTGCCTGCTGTAGGTCACTTCCTTTTAAAGGAGGACTTGCAAGCAGGTTGGCAGCCTCTGAAGTCTGCACTGAGCCAAGTATGCTTAGGTGGAATGCTCTCAGTGTCCTCATACCATGCTGAGCATATGACGTCACACAAAAACTGCCTGGACTTTTCCTGGTATATACCAACCAGCTTGAGAATAATGTGTCAAGTTGGGATTTGGGAGTTCTTAAACACTATTGGAAACATCCAGCCCCCAGTAGATACCAGGACATTTCTTTTATCCTAATTTTGATATTCCATCCACCAGCCCCTTCATCAGTCAGGCTCCCCCCACCCCCCGCATCCTTTAAAAGAATATGTTTTTTTTGTGTGTGCACATGTGTCCAAGCAGCCATACAGGAGTCGGATGACAATTTGCTGGAGTTGTTCTCCTACCATATGGGTTTGAGGGATCAAGCTCGGGTCACCAGGCCAAGCGGCAGATGCCTTTGCCCACTGAGTATCTCACTGGCCCTCATATCTCTGATTGGCTAGAACCAACACAGGAAAGGAAATGTTTAGCAGTCAAGGGTGACCCATGGAAGGCTCTTTGCTCTGTAGAGGAGCCTTGTCATACAGAATATCAGTTACTGTTCATGCTGGGAACAAACACCTGACAGAAACTGCAGAAGGAAGGAAGGAAGACAGCGTATCATGAAGGGGAAGGCATAGTGGCGGGGGCAGAAGGGGTTTTGTCTCATGACCATGACATCCATAGTTAACAGAAACACAGAGACATGAGCGCTCACACTCAGCTTCCTTTGTCCTTTCTGTGCAGTGCAGGACCCCAGCCTGTGGATAGCCAGTGCTGCCTGCCACTCCTTCAGGGTGGTTTCTCCCACCTCACTTTAACCTATATAGAAAACCCACTATGGATACCCCCAGAGATGTGTTTCCATGGTGATTGTACATGCTGTCAAGTTGACAAGAAAGATTCACCATCACAGATGGCCACTGTCAAACTGGTGACGGGCGTGTCTCTTAATGGCAGGTCATTGATGCTGAGGCATTGGGAGCACTGGGCACAAGCTACAGAACTCTGATGCTTTATCGGTGTGAGGGTCAGGTTAGGGGGAGTATGAGACAGGTGTAGTTGTTCTGTATCTTGGGATGCTCTGGCTGTGGTACCCATCAGGTGAGTCCATCCGAGGTAAAGTCAGTAAACCACAGCCAGCCACCCCTCAATGTTCATTTGTTTGTTGGTGTGTGTGTGTGTGTGTCTTTTCTTTGTCCTTGGGTGCCACAGCTTCTGGGTGGTGGTCAGAGGGCAACTTGCAGGCATTGGTTATCTCCCACCACATTGACCCAGGGATCAAACTCAGGCTTGGTGACATGCACTTTTGTTTTTAAAAACTTCCTGAGCCATCTTGGTAGCCTACTTAAAAAAAAAAAAAAATCCACTTACTAGATGACAATTCTGAAAGACTTGGGGCAGTAGATTCTTTCAGGGTGGAGAAACTTATTTTAAAAGGTAACAAACACCCTCTTTCCTTTGTTTCTTTGCCTGGTGATATATTTTCATGATAGAAACATTAAGAAGTTAAAAACTGCCGGGCCTGGTGGCGCAGGCCTTTAATCCCAGCACTCGGGAGGCAGAGGCAGGTGGATTTCTGAGTTTCGAGGCTAGCCTGGTCTACAAAGTGAGTTCCAGGACAGCCAGGGCTATACAGAGAAACCCTGTCTCGAAAAACAAACAAACAGGGCTGGTGAGATGGCTCAGTGGGTAAGAGCACCCGACTGCTCTTCCGAAGGTCCAGAGTTCAAATCCCAGCAACCACATGGTGGCTCANAACCATCNNTNACAAGATCTGANGCCCTCTTCTGGAGTGTCTGAAGACAGCTACAGTGTACTTACATATAATAAATAAATAAATCTTTAAAAAAAAAGAAAAACAAACAAACAAACAAACAAACAAAAAAAGAAGTTAAAAACTAACATAGGCTAAGAGCCATATTTTGCTATATAGTTCCATCAGCTTATGCATCTATGTATCTGTTTAAACAGGTAGTTTTGTAGTGCTGAGACCCAACTGGCAATGTATTTTATTTTCCTTAATGCAATTTTGTCCAGGTGGTTTCTGTTTGATTTTTGAGAGAGGATCTCATGTCCCCGAGGCTGGCCTCGGACTTCCTATATAGCCAAGGCTGGCTCTGAACTGCTCATCCTCTTGCCTCTGCCTCTTAAGTGTGGAGATCGCAGATGTGTGTTACCACACTTGGCTCTGCCATGCCCCTGAAGCGATTACGAAAACACCGAGTACTTACTGAGTCGTATACATTGTGGAAAGCACTCCTGGAGCTTAACACACGTTTCACAGAACACTTGCAGGTAGTTACTGTGGTAAAGCGTGTTACTAGACTTGGATGTGTGCTGTCATCTCCCAACACTTCAACATCACTGCTCTGCTACCAAGAGACACGTCAGTCACCAGTTTAATGTTGACCATCTACAATGGTGAATCTTTCTTGTCATGTAGAATCACCCTGGTATATCCCATTTTGTATGCTCTAATAACCATTTTGTGCCAGGCAGTGATGGCGCACGCCTTTAATCCCAGCACTTGGGACTCAGAGGCAATGGATATCTGAGTTTGAGGCCAGCCTGGTCTACAGAGTGGATTCTGGGAGAGCCAGGGCTACACTGAGAAACCCATCTTGTTCCCTTACACTAAAATAAGTTTTAGAAAAGGATTAGATCAGCATTTTCTTAACGTGGGTAGTGACCCTTTTGTGGGTCAAATGACTCTTCGATAGGGTTTGCCTAAGACCATCAGAAAACATGTTTACATTGTGATTTATAACAATAGCAAAATTACAGTTCTGAAGTAGCAATGACAATGATTTTATGGTCTGGGTTATCACACATGAGGAACTGTATTAAAGGGAAGGCTGAGAACCAGTGGGCTAGATGATTAGGTAACTGTGGACCATGACAAATGCAATCTTGTTTTTTGTGGGCTTGTTTGTTTGGGGGGTTATTTTTGTTTGGATTTAGTTTCCTCTTTGTAGCATGGCCAACCGCAAATTGTTTGTATTTGTTTGTTTGTTTGTTTTGTTTTTGTTTTGAGCCAGGGTATCTCTACATAGCTCTGACTGTCCTGGAACTTGTTCTGTAGACCAGCAAGGCCCCAAACTCCTAACCATATGTATTGGGTCCTTTTCATTGCTATGGTAAAATACCCAGCTAAAATAACCTAAGAAAGGAAGGAAGGTTTATTTTAGTTCACTGTTCAAGGATACAGTCAGTCAAGGCGGGGAAGGCATGGCAGTGGGACTGAGCATAGGGCAGCTGGTCGCATAGCGTCTGCAGTAGAGAAACAGAATGCTCAACTCACCTCCCACTTCTGTTCAGCCTGGAATCATAGCATGTTGGACAGTTCTGGTGGGTCCTCTTTAACCCAACCTAGAAACACCCCCCCACACACACACACACATACACATACTCACAGACATGCCAAGAGGCTTGTTTCCCGGGGTGGTTCTAAATCCTGTGGACTTGGCAATCAAGGTTAGCATCACAGATGCCATGATCAGCCTTCCCATTTTTAATTACGATTTACTCCAAGTACTGAACAACTCCTGAAGTTCTAACTATAAACTTCCCCCGCGGCAGGGGGATGACTGAGTTTGAGGCCAGCAAGGCCTATAAAGAGACATGATATTAAAAAAAAAAAAAAAAAGTCAACAGGCAAACAAAAAACCATGCAAAACACAGTGTATCTCAAAACTGGTAGAAGGCGGTGGGGAAAGAACAACAAAACACAGTGATGCCGTTTCTGGAAATTCTGTGGTGCAAAACAGAGGTCGACTCTAGGCCAAATGATGTGTAGCCCGGCTTAGAAAGCTAATGGAGGCCAAGTACAGGATTGTCCTCTCATCATTGTAAACCTGATAAATTGAAACACCTATGGTTGGGGGTCCAAAGATGGCAGCTCAGTGGCTAAGAGCCTGAACGGCTCTTGCTGAGGACCAGAGTTCAGTTCCCAAGCACCAAGCATCGGGAGACCCAGAACAGCTTGTTAGTCCAGCTCCAGGAGGTGTGGCAACTCTCTTCTGGCCTCTCTAGACACCTGTGCTCATACTGACACATGTGCATACACATAAATACATATAAAATCCATTTTAAAGGAGCGAATGCTGCCCTCCAGTTAATGTCACAACCAAGAAGCACTTCTCGTCTAAAACATACTTCTAAAACTCTTCTCATAGAGTTGACGTCCTCTAACGAGAACTGCTTCTGAGCATACTTGACTCCTCCCCACCCCCTCCCTCTCTCTCATTTTGTTTTATATTTGAAGTTTTTGCATAATAAGCATTTTGAAAACAATTTAGGCTACACTGCTGAAAATCTACAGGCTCTATAATTTTCTCTAACGAGAAAATTCCCAAGTATTACATGATATTTGTTATTGCAAAAGGGATCCTTCTTTTCTTTCTTTTTTTTTTTTTTTTTTTTTTTTGTCTTTCCGATCATCCAGTTTCTGCTTGGGCCTCGTACACTAAAAGCAAGTTTATTGTGGAGTCATACCCCTAGTTAGTGTGGCTAGCCTGTAAGACAGGCTCTCCGGTGGTGACATAGTTACAGCCACAGAACTTAGTTATCCAATGGTCTATGACCAGAACACCCTACTTCTTTCCCCTCCAGCCTCAGTGTTTTGCTGTTTGGTTTGATGAGTGGCACTGAGGATAGAACGTCATACACACCAACTAGGCTATACCCTCTGCCCTTCAATAGGGGAGCCTAGGCAGGTAGGTGCTCTATATTGAGCTAAACCCCTGGCCCCTAGCTGGGGAGTAGAATAGCATTCCAGACAAGGGCTCTATGAGTCACTTCTTTAGCCTTTCATTGGAGACAGTATTATCACTGATATCTTTCCCCAGACATGTGCAAAAGTACTTCTTAACACAGCATCTTTCTTTTACAGTATTTATCTATTATATCTTAGGGTGTTTCTCATTTTTATAGATTTTTTTTATTCACATGTTTTTCACCCCATGTATGTATGTGCACCACATTCAGGCCCTGTGCCTTCAGAGATCAGAAGAAGGTGCTGTTGAAGCTTCTAATTGTGTATATTCCCTGAACTCTGGGAATCGAGGTGCTGGGTGGCAGCTGCAGTCTTGTTGGGAGTATTCGATTCTTTATACAGTTTGCTTGTCCTCTGTGTCCCTTACGCATCCCCTCTGTTTTTGTCTCTTCTCTCTCCTGTACAGATCCAGAGTTAGGTGTTGGCGCACTACCTGAACACAGCCAAGATGTGGGACCAATTGTCCCCAAGATCTCGGGTCTAGAGAGAAGCCAGGAGAAGAGCCAGGACTGTTGCAAAGAGCCCGTCTTCGAACCCGTGGTGCTCAAGGACCCACATCCTCAGCTCCCTCAGCTACCATCCCAGCCCCAGGCCGAGCCTCAGCTCCAGATTCCATCTCCAGGCCCGGACTTGGTACCAAGAACCGAAGCTCCACCCCAGTTCCCTCCTCCAAGTACACAGCCAGCCCAAGGACCCCCAGAAGCTCAGCTGCAGCCTGCCCCACTGCCTCAGGTGCAGCGGCCACCCCGGCCCCAGTCCCCCAGCCACCTGCTCCAGCAGACTCTTCCGCCTGTGCAGTCACATCCCTCCTCCCAGAGCCTCTCGCAGCCGCTGTCGGCCTACAACAGCAGTAGCCTGAGCCTCAACAGCTTAAGGTGAGCAACCAGTCTTCCACAGGGTGGGGTTTCCATGCACGGACTCAGGGAGACTAGAACTGTCTGTTTTGCAACTTGCCCTGCCTTTTAATCAGTGAGACTGAAAAATGGGAAAAGGGACTGTTGTGGGAGTGTTGGTGTAGAGCAGTTTGGTGGGGGTGGGGGTGGCATTAGGATAAAATTTGTGTAGGGACCTGAGGTATACCGAGAAGAGGCAGGAAAGATGGTTTTAAAAGAAAAACCTGGAAGACCCAGGCATGATGGCACACACCTTTAATCCTGGCACTCAGGAGGCAGAGGCAGGTGAGTCTCAATGAGTTCGAGGCCAGCCTGGTCTACAGAGTGAGCTCCAGGACAGCCAGGACCACAGGAAGCCCTGCCTAGAGGGGGTGAGGAGGTCGGAGGTTGTACCAGGGCATCCTGGTGGATGGCCAGCCAGCAGGTATGTGGAGGCTGAGGCACACCTGAAGATTTTTTCATGGGAAGAGTCTGAAGAGGGTGCCTCGGAAAAGCAGTGTTGGTATTTCCGGGGGCCTGGGACCCCTAAGAGCTTGGGTTTCTTTTGTTTCAAGGCCCTTTCTCCACTTGGGGGGTTCACTCAGCTCTGCTGAGAATGAGAGAAAAGCCCTGTAGGAGAGCCATGCTGCCTTTTGACTTCATTAGGTCTCACAAAGGAAAGTCAACTGAGTTGCTCAATGATGTCTGCAAAGAAAAGGAAGACAAGCGCCTCCAGGGTCTAGCTCCACCACTGTCCCCAGGCTCCATCTTTGTTACTACCTTCCTTTTGGAAGGCTGATGACTTGACTGGTTCAGGGACACCTTTGTTTCCTGTAGGCCTTCCCCCCCAGGGTCAGGTCCATCTCATTATCCTTTGATTCAGAAGAGTGATATGTTAGTTGTTTCTCTTGTTGCTCTGACAAAATACTGGACAGAAGCAATCTAAAGAAGGAAGGGTTTATTTGGGCTTACAGTTTGAGGGGCCAGTCCATCCTGGTAGGGAAGACAGATTGGCAGGTGGTTAGGTTACATTGTATACCTCCCCCCAGGAAGCTGGATACATTGTATCTTCTCCTCCCTCCCTCCCTCCCTCCCTCTCTAAAAATAAAGCTAGCCCACTTGGTAGAATGCTTGCTTAGTGGGCATGAAATCTCGGGTTCCTTCCTCAGCACTGCATACACTTGACATGCTGGCACACAGCTGTGATTCTAGCACTGGGTACATGGGCGCATGAGGATCACAAGTTGTGAGAGAGGCTAGCCTGAGCTCTAGAAAACCCTGTCTCCAAAAACAAACAAATAAATAAAATGAAATAATGAAATAAAAATGTCTTTTATTGTAATAAGGAAGAGAGTAACAGCTTTATTGTAATGAAGAAGAGTTGAACAGCGGCAAAAGGAATCTCTGACTTTTTCCCTTTTTTGATTCTGACAGCAGCAGCAGAAGCAGTACCCCGGCAAAGACCCAGCCCGCCCCGCCTCACATCTCCCACCACCCGTCCGCCTCTCCCTTCCCCCTCTCCCTGCCCAACCACAGCCCTCTGCACAGCTTCACACCCACCCTCCAGCCCCCTGCCCACTCACATCACCCCAATATGTTCGCCCCTCCCACTGCTCTGCCTCCTCCCCCGCCGCTGACGTCTGGAAGTCTGCAGGTGCCAGGGCATCCCGCAGGGAGCACGTACTCAGGTGAGTTGAGGCAATCTCATGGGTGCACCCATACACCCAGTGCCCCCCTCGCTAGTCACCACACCACCGGACTGCATGACATAATGATTTGCATGCCTCTTGGATGTGTTCTTGGAGTCATCTTCAAGGCTTTTGTGGCCGAGGTTCAGCAACAGTAAATATCAATACGTCTAAGTTGCCTGGCAAAGCCCTGGGGAGTTTCCTCAACAAAATGGAATGGCTTAAGCCACACTTTTTTTTTTTTTTTTTTAAATGACATCACCACTTAGTGAAACTTAGATGTCATGTGCTCTGTGACACACATTTAACCTATGACAACAGTTTCAGACCTGTGTCTGTTTTGCCCTTGGATCTTAGGTTGTGTCTTGGTGTAGCAGTTTCCTTTGTCAAATAGGACCACCTTCTATTAATGTTTATTTTTATTACTTTACATTTTTATTTTTGTGTTTAGACGTGTGTGTGTGTGTGTGTGTGTGTGTGTGTGCACACGCGCGCATGTGTGCCACATTCACTTGTGTGCAGGAAACCAAAAAGGCCAGAAGAGGGCGTCAGGAATGGAGCCAGAGTTACAAGTGACTGAGCTTCCTGTCATGGTGTTTAGATCCAACAAGAACAATACATGTGTGCCCTTTCTTAACTGCTGAGCGGTCTCTCCACTCAAGTAGATCTCTCTCTCTCTCTCTCTCTCTCTCTCTCTCTCTCTCTCTCTCTCTCTCTCTCTCTCTTCTGTTGAGGTAGCAGTACACCCCAGAATTTTAAAGACAGACATGCTGAGGTGGGGGTGGAGTGAGAAGGCTCACTATAGGGCTTACCTTGCAAACCTCAGGCCCTCCGTTCAGCCCTCAAAACTCACATAAAAAACGACAGGGAAGGTGGTGTACATTTGTGTTCCCAGCGCAGGGGAGATCGATAGAGAGGGAATTCTGGGGCTCGCTGGCCAACCCATCTAGTCACCTTGGTGACACACAGGCTAGTCTCAAATACCAACTGATGCCATGGAGATGGCTCAGTAGGTAAAGGCACTGGCCATAATGGCTGGCCACCTGAATCTATCACTAGGGCCAGCATGGCGAAAGAAGAGAACCACTCCCCAACATTTTCCTGTGACCCCCCCAAGCATGTGGTAATACATACACCTACACACAGATGAATAAGTGAATACATTAATTAATAAATTAATTAGATATTAGAAATATATGTGTGTTTAAAGAAACATATGGGGGCTGGTGAGGTGGCTCAGCGGGTAAGAGCACCCGACTGCTCTTCTGAAGGTCCTGAGTTCAAATCCCAGCAACCACATGGTGGCTCACAACCATCCGTAACAAGATCTGACGCCCTCTTCTGGAGTGTCTGAAGACAGCTACAGTGTACTCACATATAATAAATAAATAAATTAATTAAAAAAAAAAAAAAAGAAACATATGGTTTAAAGAAACCCCAACATATGTTCCTCACACACATGCAGATGTAAGCGGACACACACACACACACACACACACACACAAACACATAAGAACTGACCTAGCATTGGAGTTTAGTGTTTTTTTCTCCTGGCTGTGTTAACCAAACCTGTGCCCTGGTGTCGATCTGGTCTAACCACAGTACACCATGCCACAGAGCTGTACCAGTCCTTGAAGGCAGCATGGGAACCTGGAGGTATTAATAGATAGATAGTGAATAGTTGGTATGTCTCAGTCTACCATAGTATTTAAGTGTGTGTGTGTGTGTGTGTGTGTGTATATACACACACATGTTTTATCTGAGAGTAGAAACAAGAATGTCAACTGTGGTGTTACTCCTTAGGGTACAGTCACACACCTTGTTTTGTTGTGTTTAGTGAGGTTTTATGTGTATTGTTGTTGTTGTTGTTGTTGTTGTTGTTGTTGTTTTGAGACAGTCTTTGACTGGCTCAGAACTCACCAAGCAGGCCAGGCTGGGAGTGGCTGAACTTGCCAGACTTGGGACTGAGAAGCTGGGTATTGAAGTTGTCATGGGCTGAGAGCCAGCCTTGGTCTATTCCACCTGTTGTCCCTTTTGATCCAGGTCCTTGTTCCATCCCTGTGTGTCCCAAGTACTGTGTCTTTACCCTGCATCCTCCATCCATCGCATAACACTAGTTCCTTGTAGATGTTGCCCAGTTCTGTGACATTATGGCACAACACTGTCATCTACAGAGTTCACACTGGGGAACGGCACAATCAAATTTTACACATGCACGTTTGCATGCGTGTACACACACACACACACATGAGTTTCCTTGTGCATTGGTAGAGCGCTTGCCCGGCATGCACAAGGCCCTGGGTCCCATCCCTACCACTCACTACATGAAACCATGTCTGTGGTGTAAGTTATGTAGTCCCAGAGCTCAGGAGGCAGAGGCAAGAGGACCAGGAGTTTAAGGTCATTCTCTGCTGTATAGGGAGTTTGAAGTTATTCTAGGGTACATGAGCTTCTTCCTCAGTTTAAAGCAAAACAAAACAAGAACCTCCTAATGCATTAAATACGTCAATGATTCTGTGTCTGGCCGCACTCATAGCTCTCCTGTGCTGTATTGCACGTGGTATGCACCCCGGGCATGCCTGCCCCCAGGATGTCCTCTTCTGAAAGAAAAGGTTTCACCACCTTTTATCTCCCTTTCCTTCTTTTCCAGAGCAAGATATCCTGAGGCAGGAACTGAACACGCGTTTCCTGGCCTCTCAGAGTGCCGACCGAGGGGCATCTCTGGGCCCTCCGCCCTACCTGCGGACCGAGTTCCATCAGCACCAGCATCAGCACCAGCACACGCATCAGCACACGCACCAGCACACCTTCACACCATTCCCCCACGCCATCCCACCCACGGCCATCATGCCGACGCCAGCACCTCCCATGGTGCGTACCCCAGGCAGAAATGTGAGGATAATGAGGATAAGTAGAGCGTGCAGCTCGCCTCGGGGGTCGGCATGGGCACCGGGAGACCCTGGAGAGGGGATGGGGAGCGGCCACTCTGTGAATGCTGGGGCGCACCCCGTAGGTCCTGTCCATCTTTGCTAATGAGCTCTGGTCCTAGATCACCAGAGTTGGGACATGTTTTCCTAGACGGCCGTTGCTGGCACTGTGGATGGATTTAATTCCGGGTGCCTTCAAAAACACGCAAATGAAGCCTTGCTGACCTTCTGAAAGGGTTGTTATCTTTGCTTGTGCATGCTGGGAAATCCTCAGATCTTAAAATGTTTCATACCAATACAGAGATACTAGGGAAGATGGGGGATGGAGAGGAGAGACATGAGGGGCCATTTGGGAGGATGACCACTCTGGGTACTGCCGTTTCCTTGGTTACGTATTTCTCCCGGTTTTTCCCTAGGACTGCCTGCCATATTTCTTGTTATTCTGTGACACAGTACCCTAACTTTACGTTATGTCTGATAGCAAGCAGGCAACAGGGACAAATGCGCCCCACAGAGATACAGCTGAGCCAGCGACATAGCTTTACTTTGTCTCGTCTGGGGACTGGCACATGTGTGGAGAATTAGGATATTTGGTCTAGACACCAAGAGTACTAGCGATACTATAGTAGAATTTTATATATATTCCAAGAGAGAGGCCTGCCCGTAGCAGTGATTACTAACCTTTAGCATGTAAGGGAATACTTGGGACTAGAGAGATGACTCTGGTTAGGAGCATTACTTCAAGAGGACTGGAGTTCCTTTCCCAGCCTCCGGGTTACATAGCTCCCAACCACCACTCTAGCTGCAGGGGATCCAGCGCCCTCTACTGGTCTCCATAGGTACCTGAATACTTGTGCACATACCCCCACCCCTCCACATACTTTTTTTTTTTTTTTAAAGAAAACACTTTTTTTTTTTTTTTTTTTTTTTCCTGTTGAGAGGCAAGGCTCCAAGACCTACCCCAAATCCCTCAGTATTTTGTGCTGTAGCATGTCACTGAGGCAGAGGGGAGTTGGTTCTTGCCGTGAATGACGTGATGGTGTCTTGAGGTTCCTTTTGTTCCCATGAAACACCATGACCAAATCAACTTTGAGGAGGGAAGGGGTTTATTTGGTTTATGTATCCAGAGTCATTGCCCAGTGAGGGGAAACCAAGGCAGGAACTCAAACTGGGGCAGGAACCTGGAGGCAGGAGCTGAGGCAGAGGCCATGAAGGGGTGCTGCTGACTGGCTTGCTCCCCATGGCTTGCTCAGCCTGCTTTCTTATAGCACCCAAGACTGCCAGCCCCAGAATGGCACCGCCCACAAAGAGCTGGGCCATTCCCCATCATTCACTAATTTAAAACATACCCGAAGGCTCCTGAAGCCCATCTTCAAGATGCATTTTCTCAATGAGACTCCCTCCTCTCAGATGACTCTAGCTTATGTCAAGTTAACTAGCCAGCGAAGGTGGGATGGTTTATCTGGATAACTGCCTATTTGCTCCACTTTGGCTGTTTGTCTTGTGCCAGTCCCCAAATATAGCGTCAAGGATGGTTTATCTGGATAACTGCCTATTTGCTCCACTTTGGTTGTTTGCCTTGTGCCAGTCCCCAAATATAGCGTCAAGGGGTCCCAAGGAGCGGGGCACACTGGGTGGGCTTACCACTTTGCATTTAAATTCTGGGCGCTTCTTATTGGGAGCTCGGACTTGCTTTTTTTTGTGCCCCGTGAAGTTGGCACGGAAGCTTGTCTGGTGGGTCACCTCTTCTGGAGGGGCGAACGGAACATGCAGCTAAAGTAACTAGCTTTTGCTTTGATCCCTTTGCAGTTTGACAAATACCCCACCAAAGTTGACCCATTCTACCGGCATAGTGTGAGTCATTCCGCTGTGGTACACATTTGTCGTAACGCCTTTTCCATTTCCAGTGCCTCTTGCCACAGATGAGTAAGCGCCTGGCAGCCTTCCCTGTCATCTGTGCAAGAGTCCCCCCCATCGCTCCTTTACCATTCGGGGTGCGTGCTTGTATGCCATTGTCGCTTTGGGTGGCGATGCAGTATCATCTTCCAAATCAAAAGATCATCATCAGCAAGCCAACCGCAGTGGCTCAGCCTCTTAGCCCCAAACCAGAGAAACAAAGGCAGGAGGGTCAGGGGTTGGGGTAGTCCTTGCTACATAGTGAGTTCAAAGACAGCCTGGGCTATGTAGGACCCTGTCTTACCAAAGCAAACCAATAGTAAATCATTAGCATTGCCTCCTTTTGGAACATTTTGAAACCATCTGAAATGGCTATCAAAAAAAGAGTGGGTGGGCACTCGTTGTCATCTTAGGAGAATATGAAATCACAGATTTTAGTCATTCGAAAAGGCTAGGAACCCAGAATTCCTGGGACTCAGTTTGAATTCTTCCCTATTGATAAACCATTCCTTTTATTTTTGAATCACGCCTCTTGAAAAAGTAGATTTTTCTTCTCTTCTAGGCTAAATACAGAACCCATTTTCACATAGGCAGATTTCTGGGCAGACTTTGTTACAATTGGACAATTAAAAAGGTCAGTTAATTTAAAAAAAAAAAAAAAAAAAGGTCTGAGCTAGACATGGCGGAATGCACGCCTGTCAGCACAGCAGTTGGGAAATGGAGGCAGGAGGATCCAACCAAGTTCAAGGCCAGCCTTGGGCTACCTGAGACCCTCCCTCTCTCTTTCTCTCTCAAAAAGGCGTGGGGCGGGGCAAACAAAAGGCCTTAAAATGGGAGAAAAATTACTATTTTCCTCTTTAGACTCATTCTTTATTTGAGAAGCAGTTCCACTTTGTGTACTTTGAACACAAAGTGTTCATCCCAGGATGTAGATTGCTACTGACCCTGTTGAGCCATGAGACATGAGCTTCTCTATACAGAGTTCTGACTATTTGACTGTGATATTTTGATTATGGGATGAATACTGCATCATTTCGATCTGAAACTCCTCTAGTTTCTGTGCTTAACGTGGGCAATTTGTATCTTTATAGCAAAAACACGGAAGATTAGTAATCGTTGATCAAGTGTACAGGTCCTGTTGCTTCATTAGACAGCACTGTCTCCACACTGCAGTTGTAACGCTCCCTAAAGCACCAGGAAAGGCTGAATTCACTCAAGCTTTAAATAGATACATGCACACTGCTTACTATGCAAGAGTGTAGCTGAGACATCTAGGCTAGAACACACTAGCGATCAGTTAGAAACATTTCCTCCCTAGAGGCCTTTAGAACTGACCTAAGGAAGAGCTCTTGGGGTTAGAGGGGGCTGGGGTATAGAACAGTTTTCCTAAAATGCACGAAGCTTTCATGCTCAGCACAGAATAAAACCAGGCGTGGTACTGCACACCTGTGTCCCCAGAGGTTGCAGATGGAGACAAGAGGGTCAGGAGTTCAGGGTCATCCTCAGTTACGTAGAGAACTCCAGGTCAGCCATGACCCTGTCTGACAGGTTGGTGGGTAAGAGTCCCCGCTGCTCTTGTAGAGGACAAGAGTTCAAGTCCCAGAACTCAAGACAGGGTGGCTCCTAACTGCCTATGACTCCAGTTCCAGGGGACGCAACGCCCTCTTTTGGATTCCAAAGGCACTACACTCAGGCATGTGAATGCACACACTCATACACACAGAAAAAAAATTTAAAAATTATGTAAGTAGTAGGAGGGGGAGAAAAATATATAGGTTACTCAGTCCCCATGTGATCCACCCTGGACTGCTGAACTCTAGGGCACAAAAGCATTTTAGCAATGGCAGTGAGAATTCAATAAATCCGTGGGTTTCCTCTTTGAAGCGTGCCTGCCTCACACACAGTTCAGGATGTCCTTACTTGGTGCTCTGCAGATTTAAAGGAAAGGTCAGGGGTTAGGGGGATGGTTTGGTCTTTTACAAGCATGGGGACCTGAGTTCAAATCCTAGAACCCAAGTGAAAAAGTCGGGCATGAGGCATGGTGGTACATACTCTTAATCCCAGCACTGGGGAGGCAGAGACAGGAGGATTCCTGGGATTCGCTGGCCGGCCAGCCTAGCCTCATTGGCTAGCCCTACTTCATTGGCCAGCCCCGTATCCCTGTCTCATAAAACAAGGCAGACAGGCTGAGGAGATGTGCTCAGTGAGTAAAAATGTTTGCCATATAAGCCTGGTGAGTGAGTTCAATCTCTAGGACCCACATAAAAGTGAAAGAGAACTAGTTTATCACATCTTGACATCCACACCCCCTACACAACAACAACTACTACTACTACTAGTAATAATAATAAATAAAATTTCTAGAAAACCAAGATAGACAGGTTATCCCTTGACATGCACATACACACACCCTAACACACAATAAATACTAAGTAGAAATAAGTGAGAGACCCAGCTAATGAAATCATGCTAACAAAAGGTGTCCTATGTTTAGTGGGTGGCCCAGGCTGGTTTCTGAGACCCAAGTGTCAGAGTCTCCCGACTTGTAGGCCACTCAAGTGGAGGAACAGTCTGGAGGCCTGAGTGTCTGGGAAGACTCTGTGTTACGGCTTTTTTTTAGACAAGGGACAGGAGCGAGCCATATTTCTATTCTAAGAGGTCTGCAACCCAGGAAAGGAGAGGGGAATGGGCCTTCCCATTTTTCTTTTTTTAATTGTAACCATTAGAGAGGAAAGGACCACTTGGAGGCAGAGTCGTAGAAATCTGAGTGTTTTAATACAGCATGTATTTAATTACTCCGCTTTCTACAGCATACTAGGGGAGAGTTATTTCATAATATTAGCGATAGTGGCTAATCTATGAAGTAGTCCTCCCCTGCTTTGGGGGATTAAGGACGTTATAAGGCAAATTAAGATGCAGTGCGCTCAAGTAGCTGAAACACAATTTTAGACTTAAAAGTAGTTTTAAATGAGGGTACTTGGCTGGCAATCGCTGTTTAAGTGGATTTAGTTCAATATCAATTAGCGTGGAAAAGTTCTTGGTATCTTTGCAGAGAGCAGAACGGAAACAGAGAGCAACAGGAAACGTCACATACTCCGAAGACAGGGTTGCAGAGTGTGAATTTTAGTCATCACCGAAAACAGCTAGTTTAGAGTATTATTAAGGGAATCTTGTTATTGTTTTTGTTTTTGTTTTTGTTTTCTCTAGCTCACTAGACATTTGGTGAGACTGGGGAGGTTGCTTAAATGCCATATGATAGCTTGATCATGGAGTCAGAGGAATAAGACTTTTCAAGGGCTCTAAGACATTTCTCCTTCCTTGGTTGCTCAGTGTGTGTGTTTATTTTGCCCCCTCCCCACTCCCCACTATTGTTTGTTCTTTGTAAGCTGTCGAGTACTCGGCGCTTCTTCATTAGGACACGTCTTTGAGCCTGAGCGGTCAGATTCATATAGGTGGCTCAGCCTCCCCTCCAACAAGCCTGTTCCTCTGAGTAAGTTTACACAATGAAGAGTGGCCAGAAGGACTCCTGCTTCGTGTGTAAATACGCTGGAGCCTTGAGTACCTGGAAGTCTGGGACAGGAGGAACTTAAAATTGAGACCTGGGATTACAGACTTCCTGTCTCACCTCCTTTGCTTCAAATGATCAGTAATGGGAGACCACACCACGAGCTGATTCTTTTTAGAGTGTCTATGAAAATTGACGGCCCCATTTAAAATGCAGACCGAGTCATTTAACCCAGCACAAATATCCGTCATCATTTTTAGATGAGGGGATTAAATCGTCCTCTGGACATGCCACTTCTAGAGCAACCTAATGAAGCAAGGATCGTGAATAGTCCCTTTCCTTAAACCACCAAACATCTAAATTCATTTAAAACTCATCAAGTCTCAACAATACAAAATCCCGGCCCTTGTAAAGACCTTCTCTTCTCTTCTTGGGTCTTCTTTTTGTCCCAATTCACTTGTAATTTTCCGGGCGTCTTGTTGTGCTTAGCATCCCCTCCCGTTTTCGATATGCATGGAGGGCTTCTATGTGATTTCTTGATTAATAATTAGCAAAGCTCTCTCTCTCTAATGATGTTCTCATCGGGGACATCATTTGTTGGCCGATTGATTCTGAACTACTTTTTAACTTTTTTCGTTAAACATTCATGGCGCATCTGTGTGTTCATCTCATCATAGCTTGGCTAATAGCATCATACTGAGATTGGCTGGCTTGCTAATGTCGATGTCTTTCTATGGGAATTGGGACATATCACATGACCCCCCTACTAAAACCTTTTTTTTTTTTTTTTTTAAATCCCTCCCCATCTTTGGCTACAGCTCTTCCACTCCTATCCTCCTGCGGTCTCGGGTATACCCCCCATGATCCCACCCACGGGCCCTTTCGGGTCACTCCAAGGAGCATTCCAGCCGAAGGTAAGAACCTCAGAGTGAAGACATGGCTACCTACCTTAGTGGAGGGCCAGGCTAGGCACGCCACCGGTGGGTTGTATACATGCTCGTCTGCAGCGATAAGTCCACACACCCAAGGGAACCAGGAGACTTTGTCTTTTCTAGTCCATTTAGTTTTAAATCCAAACAGAGATGAAACTTGCAGTCGTTGCAGTTGAGCTAAGTTTCCTGTACTCTTCACAGAATATGCAGAAGGAGGGGCTGGAGGAGTGGCTGCTGGGAGTGGCTGCTGGTGTAAGTGCTTTTGAATTTTGCAGAGGACCCTAGTTCAATTCCCATCACCCACACCAGGCAGCTTACAACCTCCTGTAACTCCAGCTCCGGAAGATCCAATGTCCTCTTCCGGTCTCTGTGAACACTCACACGCATATGACATACAGACACAGACAAACACACATACACATTAAAAAAAAAAATAAAAGAAAGAAAGAAAGAAACAAGTCTTATGCAGGTTATATACATTCTAGGCCATTTTTTTTTCTTTAAATATAAGTTTTCCCATTAGCATGGGAACAATAATGGGTTTCATTACATCTTTTCAATACAGTTAATATATATAATATACTTTGACATACTTCTTGTCCTCTTCCCACTCCACTGATACTCTCTCCTCCCCCCCCCCACCCCCTGAATCCATTGATCTTAACGAAGGTTACAAGGAACATGAGTGAAGGATTGTTGATGGGAGCAGAGCAACTTACCAATGGCTAAACAACCGAAGGAAAGGGTATTTCTTTGGGGGAAATTCTACTAAACATTAAACGTCTGGTAGAAAATGCCTACTTGCTTCTGAGGTGTGCGTTGTTACAGATGTGGTCAAAGGGGGATAAACGTTCCCAGACTGAAGTTGTTTTCTGTTCCTTTAGTCTGAGAAAGATCTTTCTGTTTGCTCTCTGTCCTTTGCTGCATCAGCCGTGCACACGGTATGCCTGCAGGTGGCGAAGCAAAAGCTTTATTTGTGCTCTCTCTCCCTCTCTTCTCATCCCCACAACATTTTGCCCTCCTGTATGTTTGTTTGTGCTCCGTGTGCATGCGTGGTGCTACTCTAGAGGAGGGGTCAGATGGTTGTGAGTCACCATGTAGGTGCTAGGACCCAATCCCAGGTCCTCTGCAAGAGGAACAAGTACCCTTAACCACTAAGCTACCTTACCCCTTGAAATTTATTCATCTTTTATTCTTAATAAGAATTAAATTATTTCTACCTAGAGAATAGTATTCACATCAACACAGGCTCTGTTATCAATAAAGGTCAATATTCCAAAGTAATTTGACAGCACTTTACCTTTAAGTGATCTACTGTGGTAGAACCAGAGATGTGGCTCAGTGGTAGAGCCCCTGCCTAGAATCCCCCAGTGAGGGACCTGGGGGCGTGGCTCAGTGGTAGAGTCCCTACCTAGAAGTCCCCAGTGAGGGGTTAGGGTGGGGGGTTGTGTCTCAGACATATACCACTTGTCTGGCATACGCAAGTCTCTAGGTTCAATCACAACCACGTTAGAAGAATAGAAAATAGTGTTTAAATTCCTTATTTGTACTTAAATGCTAGTTTTTAAAGTGAAGTATGCTTCTCCAATGGCTAACCACACTTAGCTGAGCTATTGTGCTGTATGTGGTTTGGTGTCTGCCCCCTCCTCACCTCCCGTTCTTATTCTTAAGCCAAAGCAGCAGTTTGAGACCAGAGTCTCCTGGATTGAACACATCGAATTTTCAAAGGTGTGTTGCCATAAAAACCGGAAACAGGAAGAGAAATTAAAAAGGCATTGGGGGTCGGATGCTATGTCTTTGAAATCACCCTCATGTGCGTGGAACTGCAGCTTAAATGCCAGTGTCTGTGTACATAGGGCTTTTATAATGGCCAAAGCAAGTGGTGGTGAATTTTAGACTCCTTTCCTTGGTCCTCAGTAATCCCTTAGACCCTGGTCTGTCCCCACTAGGTTGAGACAAATCTCCAGCGTGTCCCCAAGCAGACTGGTAGGTCATTTAATAAATTAGACTATTTCCCTCACTTGCAATTATCCAATCACACCACAAACTACATCTGGGCAAGAAAGTGTCTCTCGGTGTTGAAATAAGCCTTTCCCGGCCATCTTCCTGATTGAATATGTAGATTGCTGTTCATTAGCGGAGTTCTTCATATGTATGCAAATCAGGCTGTTAACAACTGCAGCTTAATTGTTAGTTGTACAGCAGCTGATTGCTTTTCTTCCATTCTCTGGCTCTCTAGCTTGTCGCTTGTCTTCTTTCCATACTTCTCCTTGTAGGCAAGCTTCGTGCCTTAACTGGAGCTTTTCTCCCGGCTCCCCAATGAGTTAACTTCAACTGTGAGGGATCCTTACAGATTGTAGCTTCCTTAAAGAAAATAAGGACTAGTCCATGGCTCAGTGGGGAAAGGCACTAGCTACCAACCCCAAGTTCCATCCCCAGAACCCACATGATAGAAGGGAGAGTCCTGGCTCTTACAAGTTGCCTCCTGACCCTCACCTTTGTGACTTGTAACATCTGTGTATACACACAATCACACACACACACACACACACACACACACACACAAAGTAAATAAGTTTCAAAAGCCATTAGAGGCTGAGAAAGCAATTCAGGAAATAAAGCCACACGCCATTAAGCCTGGGGAGTTGAGCTGGACCGGTGAGCCCCATGGTGGAAGGAGAGAACTGACTTCTGCAGGTTGCCCTCTGACCTCCACACGTGCCCACACAGACAGACCCACAAACATACAGACAAATAAATACATGTATTATATATAATATGTACATTTCTAATTTTTTAAAAAAGAAAAATCGCTTCTGTAGCTGAGCACAGTGGTACATACCTTCACTCCCAGTACTCAAGAGGCCGAGGCAGGCAGATCTCTGGGTTCAAGGCCAGCTTGGTCTATGCAGCAAACAAATTTCAGGCCAGCCAGGGATATATAGTAAGAGCGCTTATCTTAAAAGAAAGCAACCAGAAACGAACAAAGAAGAAAACCTACTATTTTTAAAAGTCCCACAAGACATAACTGTTGCCTTTGAAGTATACTGTCTTTTGTTACTGTTGATTCGGAACACAAACATCTAGCCATGCCAGTTAATATTATTAGTGATATTTAAGTACGGTGATAGGGTTTGGAAGAACAGCAGCAGAATTTAGTAGGAAATCTTATGTCACCCCTAAATTAGGTTATCTTATCCCATTTCGTCCATCACTGATGAGTGATTGCTGAATATAATTTCTCATCATTGCCTACCGGTTAGGATATCTAGGTATCTTAGGGTCCAAACAACCCTGCCAGCCTTCCTGAAAGATGCAACTCACATGGACATAATCGTGGACTTAAGCGTTTCTTTCAGTGTTTGGTGGGAAAGCGGGGGGGGGGGGGATGAGAATAATAAAAGAAAACCAGAGGCAGTTAGTGGTGTGGGTCAACAGGAAGAGGGGTTGAGGGCACAAATTGCCTGTGTAGCTTCTTAGATCCTAATGGGAGCATCCTGCATCTTACTTCTTACCAAGCACCTTGCCCAAGCTGCTGAGCTCCTAGCACACCCCTTGGTGGGGCAAGACAATAGGATTAGTATTCTAAATTCTAGCTTTTTTTTTTTTTTAAGATTTTTTTTTTTCTTTAAATC
>NC_034612.1:23295466-23306868 GCF_900095145.1 Mus pahari
TGTGCGCGGTATCATATATATCATATATATATAGTATATGTTGTTATACATTGTTATATGTGTGTGTGTGTGTGTGTGTGTGTGCATGCGCACACGTGTCAGAGGACAACTGTGCATCTCAGGGAACAAACTTAGGTACTCAGGCTTGGTGGTGGATGTCTTTCCTAGCCAAGCTATCTTATCACTCCAGGTAGTTTTGATTTTTGTGCTTATTTGTTTTTTAACATAAAATTGAGGTGCTAGAGAGATGGCTCAGCAGTTAAGCATACTGACTGCTCCTGTGGAGGACCCAAGTTCAGTTCCCAGTACCCATATTTAGGGAGCTTATAACCATTTGTAACCTCAGCTGCACCCTTGCAGTTTCCAAGGACGCCCCTGCATGGGCATACCCATATACACGCACTCAGACACAAATATGCATACATTTGAAAGGTTTTTAAAAATACTTAAAAAGATACCTTTTCATATTATTAATTTGGAGAAGTGGTCATGTTTAACCCCGCAAGAAGTTGAAGGTACTGAGTGCTCACTGGCCGTGCATATACTAATTAACCACATTGAACGATCGCTCTTCTGCCTGTAACATCAGTTCTTTGGGAGGCTAGAATATACTAGACCACTTTCTGGCCAGTTACCTTGCCTGTCTATAGATGAGACCTTGTTCCAAAAAAAAAAAAAGGGAGGGGTCTGGCAAGATGGCTGAATGGGTAAAGGTACTTGCCACCAGGCCTGACGACCTGAGCCTGATCTTTAACACTTACACGATGGAAGGAAAGAACCAGCTCCACAAAGTTGACCTCTTACTGCTTGTGGACGTTGTACATCGTGGTGCGCACTAGGCTCCGCACCACGATGTACAACGTCCACAAGCAGTCGATTCCCAGACCCGCATGATGGAAAGCAAGAACTGACTCCTTAAAACTATCTTCTGCCTTTGACCTGCACAGTGGCACAAGTGAGCACAAACACGGATGGATGGATGGATGGATGGATGGATGGATGGATGGATGGATGGATAGATAGATAGATAGATAGATAAGTGGCACAAGTGAGCACAAACATGGATGGGTGAGTGGGTGGGTGTATGTATGTATGGATGGATAGATAGCAAGTGAGCACATAGATAGATAGATAGATAGATCGATAGACAGACAGATGCTAACAAAAGAAAGTGTTCACCTCCTTGACTAACTAAGGCACTCCTTCGTTTCCCGGCACCTGCACTCCCTCATACCCCACCAGTGAGTCTTGCTCACTTTTGCCTTATTACCAGGCAACACATAATTAGAGCCCTCCCGGTTGAGCTCAGCTAGAAAATGGGGTGCAGTTTGAGGAGCTAACTAGGTTTCCACGATGACTTCAATTCACTCTGGGTCCTGGGTGACGGAGTGTGTAGCAGCAGGTAAGCCCTCATCTTCTTTTCGTTTAACTTCCTGAGCTTAAAGGGATGAAGGATGACAGGGAGGCTGCTCTCTTAGCAACTTCTGTTCCATGAAGATGCCCCTGGTGACTTGGCTTTCATTATCCCAATTCAATTAGCTCGGCCTCTGGAACACAGGGTGACTCGGTTATCTTCCTCTCCCAGCGAACATTTCCTAATCCCCAAGCCCCGTTCTGCCTGTTGGACCTTATTTGCGCTTAATGAGTCCACACCATCTACCATGCGATATTAGCACTAAATAATTTGGCAACTCAATTAAAGGAGGTGCTTCGGAGATTTTTTTTTTTATAGATTCACAGAGAATTAGAAGCTTGGTTTAGGGGGTCTGGCTGCTCCGTTGATAGTGAGGCTTTCATTATGGTATTCCTCACAGATTGGAGCAGAAATTGCATCTCTGTCCCTCGCTCCTGAGTGTACATTTACTCATTCTCTTAGCCACTCCTGGATTTCTTGTGGCGACCTGAGGCCTACAAGCTCAGGACACCGATCTTCCTGTTACCGTGTGTGTTCGGTAGTGAGACGCACTGGGTATGTGTGATCTGTATATTTAAATAAAAGGTAGTGGACTGGGGAGATGGCTCAGTAAAGCGCTTGCTTTAAAAGCTTGGCAACCCGAGTTCAACCCCCAGAGACCACCAAGAACGCTGGTCACAGTGGCTTTCACTCACAGCTCCAGGGTAGAGGGAGTGGAAACAGATGGACCCTTTGGGCTTGTAGCCAGCCAGCTTAGCCTGGTGAGCTCCAGGTTCTCGGTAGACAACGGGTAGATAATCACCACCACACTAAAAAGATGTCCTCTGTTCTCCAATGTCACATGCATACTCGTGTGCACATGCACGTGAGATGGTGAAGGTTCCATGTGTTTCCATCAGGTGCATGGCTAAGTTTCACCTTCAGAGAGAGAGGGTTGCTGGGTGAGTGAGGGTTGGCTTATCTTTTCATACCCTTGTCAGTGTAGGTGCCTCTCCTTGGTAAAGGCGTGTGTCCGTGTGTCCCCCACCCCCCTCGTTACACAGCAGCGAACAGGAGAGCGTGTGAGACAGGACAAGAGTAGGGTCAAGATGGCTGAGATCATCTGAGGAGCCCAAGGAGATTTCAAGAGCCAAGTAGAAGCAGACCCAGGGTAGTGAATGAGCCAGAGAAGTACAGTTAGGAGCTAGGGGACAGTATCACTCTGGGGGAGGCAGGAAACTGACCAAGAGGGGTACCAACCTCCAGAAT
The DNA here is from genome assembly GCF_900095145.1 of Mus pahari. Lineage (NCBI taxonomy): Eukaryota > Metazoa > Chordata > Mammalia > Rodentia > Muridae > Mus > Mus pahari. Next base: position 23,298,129 of record NC_034612.1, read on the forward strand.
GATGCTGGGTAGGGGCTGAGGCAAAGATGGTGAGCTAATAGCTATAGCCATCGAGGTGGGTGGAGCTAAGTTAGTTAGAGGAGAAGGTGGAGTGAGGCCTCAGATGGTAAGTACAGTGCCCACGACTGGTTTGACTCCACCATCCCAACTAATGGAGGATGTGAATTGGAAAGGAAAAGATACCTGTTAATTAAAAGATACTCCTGTGTGTGTGTGTGTGTGTGTGTGTGTGTGTGTGTGTATGATGGGTGTTCATGTGCACGTGAACACATACAAGTGTGCAGCAGTTGTGGTTCCTCAGCAACCATCCGTTGCTCTTTGAGACGGTCTCTCATTGGCCTGCAGCTCGTGGGCTAGGCTGGCTGATCAGAGAGACCCAGGGCTGGGATCAGAAGCATGCACAGCTAGTTTGCTTTTTTTAAGGTGAGTTCTAGGGACAAAACTCAGACTTTATGCTTGCTTGGCAAGTAATTTACTCAGTGAATATCTCCCCTAGTTTCTGTGGTGTTTGTTTGTTTGTTTGTTTAAATATACAACAGTGATTCCATTAATGTGTGTTATTTTAGAATATGACAAAGAGCCATTAGGCAATTAACTTTACACATTAGATTGTTCTTGCAGAATTCCTAATGTAATGAGCTTTAAAATACTATCATTTTAAAACTCACAGACAGAGGGGCTGGATAGATGGCTCAGACTTTAAGAGCGCTTGCTCTTGGTCTTAGTTTGTGATGAACACATGCCCAAAAGCAACTTGGGGAGGAACAAGTCCATGTCACAGTCCGTGATAGAGGGAAGTTGGGGAAGGAACCTGGAGGCGGGAACTCCCAACAGAGCCTCTGAAGGAACAGTCCCCTGCCCGGGGCTAGCACTGCACACCACACATGGGCCTTCTCATAGCTGTCATTCATCAAGAAAATGCCGCACAGACTTGTTCACAGGCCAGTCTGATGGAGATATTTTCTCAATTGAAGTTCCCTCTTTCTAGATGATCCTAGTTTCTGTCAAGTTGACCAGAAAAGCAAACATAAACAAACAAACAAAACCCCCTAATCAGCAGACTGTTCTTCTAGAGGAACTGAGTTTGCTTCCAAGACTCCACCTGGGTGGCTCACAACCTCTTGCAACCCGAGCTCTGTGTAATTCTGCTTCAGGGGATCTATTGCCCTTTTCTGGACTCTGTGGGCAACCACAGATATCTCTCTCTCTTTCTCATACATATATACTCCTCCACATACACACAATACATAGAAATAAAGTAGATATTTGGTTGGGGTGGGGGTGGGGGACCTGCGTTCCAGCATAGTGGTACATACCTATAATCTCAGCACTGGGTAACTAGAGGCAAAGGATGAGGACTTAAGGATAGCCTCAAGTATGAGGGTAGCCTGGGCTATGTGATACTTTGCTTCAGAACGAACCCAGTCTAGGATGTGACTCAGTTGGGTAGAGGGCTTGTCTTCCATGCAGGAAGCCCTGAGTTTCACTTATAGCATCATACAAGGCATGATGGTCCACTCCTGTAGAGATAGAGGCGGGAGAATAGGGACTTCATGACCATCCTCAGTTACACAGTGAGCTAGAGGCCTAGCCAGCCTGGGCTAGGTCAGATGGAGGGATGTGAGTAGATTCTGCAGACTGGGCCTTTACAACAAAATGATGACCTGCGTGGAGAGTGGTACGAGTTTTTGAAATGAATAGGACTTGGCTGTATCCTTCAAGTTGGACCACTTCAAAGGCCGAGTCTGTAGGAAGCAGATGCCAGCGTTACAGCAGCCCGTTTGTCCAGGCTGCTTTCCTGGTGTTCGAAGGCTTTGTTCTCACAGTGTTCTCGGCGGCCGTTAACCCCCCCAGCCCCCTCCAGTCTTGAGTTACTCACCAATACCCCGCTGTCTGCTGGCCTCCCAGTTTCAGCCTCTCTCCTTCCTCTTGTTTTAGAAACAGATGCAGTCAGACCCACACAAGCTGGACTTTGGGCTGAAGCCCGAGTTCCTGAGCCGTCCTCCGGGCCCTAGTCTCTTCGGAGCCATTCATCACCCCCACGATCTGGCGCGACCTTCCACTTTATTCTCTGCCGCTGGTAAGTTCAGAGAGTGGGGTGGTGCAGAGAGCCAGCACTTCAAAGCGGTGCTCAGGCTCAGTGTTCCTAATCACTTAGTAACTAAAGAATAGAAGTCATTCCAGCTTGTGAGGTAGTACCCCACATGACTAGGGAGGTGGGCCCTGCTTCTTTGATACACCCCTCTTTCGTTCAACAAGGACCAAGAGATAATCAGGCTGGGTGAGGTAGCTAGCACACACTTGGGATCACAACAGTGGGGAAGCAGAAACAGGCTACACCCTGGGATTCACCTGCCAGTTAGCCTAGCTTATCGGTGAGTTCTAAGTCTATTAGAGACCCTATTTCAAAGTACAAGGTGCGGGATAAAGTGTGGTGGCCCATGCCTTTAATCCCAGCACTTAAGATGCAGAGGGAGGCAGATCTTTCTGAGTCGGAGGCTAGCCTGGTCTACACAGCAAGTTCCAGGGCAGCCAGGGCTATATAATGAGGCCCTGTCTCAAAACAAAAACAAACAAAAAACAAGGTGGACAACACATGAGAAATAACATTTACGGTTGACCTCTGGTCTTCATACACATGTGCACGTGCACCTGCACACACAGGAATGCGTATACATGCTTGCATTGCTTTAGTTGGTCATGTTCTTGTGTTCAACAGAGACAACTCAAATGTGTGTGAAAAGCTATCGAAAAAGATCAGAGAGCTTTCCAGGGCAGATTGGAAGAGCAATAAATCCAGGGATTCTGTAAGGATGAATTTAACCTCACAGTTCTGTTGCCTATTGAACAATTAGTGTTTCTTCACTGTGACAGTCACTGCCTTTTGAGGGTCCCAGGAAGGAGGCATGCAGTCAAGACAGGTTAGCTTCATGTGTTTGGTGGCTTAGGTCTCAGGTGTCAGTACTTGGAAACAGAAGCAGGAGAAACATGATAATTCAAAGCAAGTTGAGCAAAGCCTAGGCCACAGTTTCTTAACAAACAAACAAACAGGATTGAGATATAGCTCAGTTGATAGAGAATTTGCCTACCTAGCAACTCAGCCCTGGGTTCCATCTGCAGCACACCATAAATTGGGCATGGTGTTGCACACCTATAACCCCAGCCCTTAGGAGACTAAGACAGACAAATCAGGAGTTCAAGGCTAGCCTCAGTACATAGCAAATTCAAAGCCAGTCTGGGTTACACAAACCTCTGACTCAAAAAATAATTTTTAGAAACTAAAGCAAGCAAACAATAAAAAAGGCACTACCCTTAATAAGGACTGAGATAAGAAAATGGCCCAGTTGGTTCTGGCTGTTCTGTTGCAGAACATATTGTCACTAAAACTCTTTCAGCTCTGAGAATATATATTCCCAGTGTCTCCTCAGTGCAGAAAGTCCAGCTGAGGAGGAGGGCAGAGGGTATCTGAGGACTATAGCTATCTGCTTAAGGTACACACAAGACAAAAGTAATGGTCATATGGAATATTTGGGTAATGTCATAGTTTCATTTTTGTTGATATACCAAATACCCTGACCAAAACATAAAAGCAACTCAGGGAAGAAAAAGGTTTATGTGTCTTATACTTCCAGGCTACAGTTAATCATTGAAGAGAAGCCAAGGCAAAAACTCAAAACAATTAGTCATATTACATCCACAGTCAAGAGCTAAGAGAGAATAAGCACATCCTAGCTGCTTGCTTTCAAAGCTCAGCACTCTGCCTAGGGAATGGTGTTGCCCATAGTGGGCCAGGTCAATTAATAATCAAGGCAGTCCCTCACAGACATACCCACAGGCCAACCTGAACTAGTTAATTCCTCAGCTGAAATCGTCTTAGCAGGTTATTCTGGGTTGTGGCAAATTGACAGTTAAAACTAACCATACCAGGATTGGGAATGTGGCTCAGTGAGCAAAGCCAATTACTGGCAATCTTTATGTCCCTGCTTTGATTCTCTGAGACTCATGGTGGAAGGAGGGAACTTGTTCTTGAAAGTTGTCCTTTGACCTCCACACATGAACTATTTAGTATAGGCACTACACACATACACAAATGAATAACCAGCCAGCACAGGTCCTATTGGTACTAAGTGTCCTTACCATTCATTGTTTTCTTGTATTTTTTTAGACCTGGTGGGTCTGGGACTCACTATGTATAGGTAGTTGACCTTGAACTTAGTCTCTGCTTCAGCCTTCTGAGTCCTAAGATGACGGTTCTGCCACACCTAGTTCAGTCTTTTTGGATTTTTGAAACAGGGTTTCTCTCTGTAGTCCTAGCTGTCCTGGAACTCACTCTGGCCTCAGAATCAGAAATCTGCCTGCCTCTGCCTCCTGAGTACTGGGAAAATATGTGCCACCCACACCTGGCTTGCTTTCTTGTCCCACTCCTCCCACTGCCCCCACTATGCCCCTTGAGGCAGGGGCTGATGAGCCTGAGGTGGCCTTGGACTCTATGTAGCTCTGGCTGGTTACTTAGACTTCCACTCCTCCTGTCTCTACTTACTGAGTGCTGGGATCACAAGCCATATGTAACCACACCGAGTTTATATAGTGCTACGGACTAAAGCATGCTGGGAAAGCACTCTACCAAATGAGCTATATCTCCGGCCCACGCAGTATATTTCAAGTAGCTATTAGTACTCAGACCCTGCAACAGAGCTTAGTAAATAGTTAAGTGGTGGTGCTCCGCTTGCTCGAAGTAACAGCCCTTGTGGCTTCATGTGTGTACTGTGTGAATCCGAATTTACCCTTAGGAACAAAAATGGTGAAGGAGTCCACCATTTCTGACCCTTAAGGGAACAAGTTCCACATCCATACTTTCCACTGCCTTCTCCAGCCCTGATCCAAGATTTGTGTTGGTAGACCCATTGACTCTTACACTGAGCGAGAGAGAGAGGCATCAACATCAGTACAGTAGCCCTGTGGTCACAGCAAATACATCACCCTTGGGGATGGATGGAATAGCCAGAGTCTCAGGTTTCCCTCCTGTGGGTTCTGCTTGCAGAATGTATTTGAAGGCTCTGTTACCATGGCACCTAGCTCGGAGACAAGGATACATGGAGAGCAATTTGGGGAGAGAAATAGAGAGATTTCTCCCTGGACTTCATTGCAGCCAAATGGATGAATTGTCTTCTTTTGCTTCAATAATCCTGGAACTGTGGGTATCCCCAGGGGCCTGGGTTTTTTGTCAGAGCATTAACTAGCATGTACCGCACAGTATGTAGCCCACATTCTAATTTGCCTGGCAACATTGGTGGTGACTAATGAAGGCTGTGGAATATGTTCACTCTGTGCAGACAAGAAGTTGGTTTTTACTTCTCAGTGCCATGTGGATACATAACCCCTTAGGTGCCTTCAGATTTTGAGATTCAAGCATTTTCCCTTATGTGCTGAGCCTTCCTGTGCAAACCCAGGCCCACAGGACCCTTGGGGTCTCCAGAGATGCAAAAGAGAAGTCCAGAGCTGTGAGAGACGGTTCATCGTGAAAGTGTTTGTCATGCAAGTGTGAGGGCTTGAGTGTGACTCCTCCAGAGTCTGAAGTCATCACCCCCGACCCCACACCTGACCCGACACCTGCATCAGATGCCCTTGGTGAGACACATAGACAGGCCTGCCTTCCCATCCTCCTTAGGGCTGCCTTCTCTGCTGACATTAACAAGTTGAATGCCTGAAGCTTTTAAAAATAATGTTCTTTCCCAAATCACATCTACACACACACACACACACACACACGCACATGTTCTATTCTCTCCTCCCCTTCTTTCCCAGCTTCCTGCAGGAAAGGGATCTCATGTGTTTTCAAAGAAAAATAATTTGAGGGACTGGAGAGATAGATGGCTCAGTAATTGAGAGTATTTGCTACTATTGAAGAAGACCCTGGTGTGGTAATATAAAACTCTTTGTAACCTCACTTCTAGGGAGTTTCACACCTTCCAGGCACATGTGTGGTATATGTGTACATTCAAGCATATAAAAATTTAAAATAATAATAATAGTAATAATAATGATGATGATAAATTGGGACCAGCAACATGTCCCAGGGAGTAAGGTCACACCAAGCCTCTCACCTGAGTTTGATGCCTTGGTTCCATGGTAGGAGAGAATCAATGGTCATAAGCTGTTCTTTGGCCTCCACACTATGCATGCAGGTACACTATGGCATGCAGGTACTTCACACGTTACACATGCTAAGTAAGCAAATGGAATTCACAATTTCAAATCAGCCAAATAGAAAATGAGGAGGAGGAGGAGGAGGGAGGGGAAGAGGAGGAGGAACAGCTACAGGAACAAGAAGTAGTAGTCATCGTCGTCATCGTCACTGTGGCATGCACGCACCTCACACACGTATACACACACCGAGTAAATGTAATTTTGAAATTCAAATTGACCACAAGAACAACAACAAATACAGCTACTGCTACTCATATAAAAGGAGCTGTGCATGAAACCTGGGCTCCCTGGCAGGAGAAGTAGAGACTATTAAAGCCAGTTGCTCAATCCTTGTGTGTGTGCGTGTGTGTGTGTGCGTGTGTGTGTGTGTGTGTGTGTGTGTGTGTATCCTGAAAATAACCTTGAACTCTGGCCTCTACGTCTTGAGTATGACTGCTGTGCACTCTGTGTGTGTGTGTGTGTGTGTGTGTGTGTGTATCCTGAAAATAACCTTGAACTCTGGCCTCTACGTCTTGAGTATGACTGCTGTGCAGTGCGTACGTGTGTGTGTGGTATGTGTGTGTGTGTGTGTGTGTGTGTGTATCCTGAAAATATCCTTGAACTCTGGCCTCTACGTCTTGAGTATGGCTGCCATGCACTGCCACACCCCGTTTCTGCAGTGCTGGGGCTGGAGCCCAGCTTTCTACACACTAGACAAGCATCCTACCTACTTAGCTACACTGAGGATTTGGGGATCCAAAGCAGGAATACAGAAAGTATCCTTCTCTGGCACTGGCAGTTAAGAGGCATTGGCAGGCTTAGCCTCCCATTGTTTAGCATCAACACCCGGCAGTACATTTGGTGGTGCCGAGCCTTGTGGATGGTAAGAACCCACAACACCCCATAGTCACGAGAGTGGGATGTGATGGGAGACTTCTCGATGCTGCAATGTCTGCAGCTTTAGGACTACCTATGAAGTGAAAAAGACATGTCCCTGGAGTGCTGAAGAAGGAAACCCTTGACTCTACTTTAAGGTGCCTAAGAAGCCCTTCAGGGATGAATTCTCTTCCGTGTTCGCAAGCCTGCATCTCTGTAGACAGACTTAGTTATAGAGTCTTCCAGTACTCTGGATCTACCCCACCTCACTAACCAGGCCTAATGCTTATGCATCAACTTCATAAAGAGGTAGTTTGGGGTCTGACAGCTCTATCAGTGAAGTGTTCGCCACATAGCATGAGGACTGAGGCCATAGAGCTAGGCATGGCAGTGTGCGTGTCTGAGCCCAGAGCTGGCGAGGTGGGGCTCCCTGGAGAGCCAGAGTAGCAGAGTCAGTGAGAAGTCCCAGGTTTGGTACAGACCCTCTCACAAAACTTTTAAGGTAGAGAGTGGCTGATCCCACATGCAGATACTTGCATATTTATACACATGTATGCATACATCTATGCACACATGCCTGCAACAAGTGCCTTTTTTGAATAGTGGCCAGCCAGTCTAGTTTGCTTTCTATTGATAAAACACCACCCCCAAAAGCAACTTGGAGGGGAAAAATGGTTTACTTAAGCTTACAGTCCATCATGAAGAGAAGTCGGAGCTTGAGCCTGGTGGCAGGAACTGAAGCAGAGGTCATGGAGGATCCTTAATCGCTGGCTTGTTCTACACACTCACATTCACCTACCCTTTCTTCTATCACGAAGGACCTGCCTGGGGTGGCACCCCCCACAATGGCTTGGGTCCTTCTATATCAATCATGAATGGAGTAAATGCCCCGCAGCTTTGCCTATAGACCCGTCTGATGGGGACATCTTCTCAACTAAGTTCCCTCTCCCCAGATGACAGAAACTAAGTAGGCTTCCAGTGAAGCTGGGAAAGGTGGAGGAGGAACGCCTTCTTTTGTCCCTAACAGGAGCATTGTCTGTTACCCAGGTGCACGGGCCAGAGCTGTAGAGGCAGTGGGATTTGACTTGAACACATTTTCTTCAGCCCCGCCCTAACAAGGTTTTTTTTTTTTTTTCTCCCTAAATTCTGACTTTACTCTGTTGGGTTTTGCAGGTGCTGCGCATCCTACTGGGACCCCTTTTGGGCCACCACCTCATCACAGTAACTTTCTCAACCCTGCCGCTCACCTAGGTGAGTCAGAGAGTCAGAGGGATCCTCCCTGCAGCCTTTCATGGGAGTCAGGGTGGGGCCCAGTGGCAGGAGGCCGGTTATCCAGTTTATCGTGCCTTCAGGAAGCAGAGAGAGATGGATGCGGGTGCTCAGCTCGCTTCTCCTTCTTATTCAGTTTAATGCCCTACCCTATTGGCCAGTGTCCTCCTCCCCCATGATGAGGGCAGGTTGTGCCATCTCAGCCTAATCTAAGACACTTCCTCACAGCTGTGCCCAGGGGTTGTCTCTAGAATATATAGGGGGGAAAAAAGTGTTTTTTTGTTTGTTTGTTTGTTTGTTTGTTTGACAGGGTTTCTCTCTGTAGACCAGGCTGGCCTCAAACTCAACAGAGATCTGCCTGCCTCTGCCTCTCAAGTGCTGGTATTAAAGATGTGCACCACCATGCCCA
>NC_034612.1:23307561-23315339 GCF_900095145.1 Mus pahari
GGGTATGGTAGTGCATGCCTTTAATCCCAGCCCTCAGGAGGCAGAGACAGGCAGGTCTCTGAGTCGTGGTCTGCAGAGAGAGTTCCAGGCCAGCCAGAGCTGCATAGTGAGACTCTCTGTTGAGAATAAAATGCAAATGAAGGTACCCTGAAAGGGTACTATCCACTTGGGGATGGAGCGATGCGGCTCAGCGGGTAAGAGCACTTGCTGCGCTTCTAGAGGACCTAAGCTTGTTTCTCAGCACCTACATGATGATTTATAACCATCTGTAACTCCAGTTCTAGGGTATCTAAAGCCGCCTTCTGGCCTTTATAGGCTCTGGGCATTGGGCACACATATGGCGCACATATAATCATGCAGACAAAAAAAACCCCATACACATAAAGTAAACATGAATGAGCATGTATGTGGTTTTTTATTTTATTACTATTATTATTATTATTATTAAACAAATTTGGGTTAGAGCATTCCAAATAGCGAAATTGGTTGTAAGTACGTAAACCCCATAAGCCCACTGTTGACATAGGCGCTGTGTCCATCAGGGCTAGTGACTTCCTCAGTAACTTAGTAACTCCAAGTAGTTTGCTTTCATTACAGCTCAAAAAGAAAGTTATTTCATTTGACTTTTGATGTAACAAGACTGAAAAAGGTACAGTGATGAGTAGCAAGCCTAGGGGTGTGACTTGGTGGGCAGTGTGCTTGCCTGGTGCGCCGGGCATCCTCCATCCCCAGCTGTACATAAACAGCGTGAGGTGTCTCATCTTCCTGTATACCCTCCACCAGGAACCACAAGCCTGACTCCCAGCACTCAGGAAGGCAGAGGCAGTAGGATCATCCTTAGCTACACAGGGGATTCGAGGCCAGCCAGGGACCCATAAGATCTTGTCTGAAAAGATAGAAAGGAAGGAAAGTCAGACAGACAGTCAGTCAGTCAGTACAGAAACACAGCATGCAGATCGGTGCATTCTTAAGGACAAGGTCCTGCATGGTCTTTCCGGATGTTCGAGTTGACTAAAGCCAGAAGGAGTAGCATCCAGCAGGGTGTGGTAGGCGGAGGACCAGTGGACTCTGCCGAACCGACCTACCTGATCATCTGTCGTCCGGTCATTGCGCACCTTTCTGCATGCTTGGAACTTCTGCATGCCCGCACATGTCCGACGGGGTATCTACATACCCGCTCGGTCCCCTCTCACTTTTTCCTCTCCATTGATTTTTTTTTATTATTATTATTATTATTTTTTAAGGCTGTGAGCTGCCTCTGCAGTGTAGGACGAGCGTTCCTCTAATAAGTGTGTTAATCTCCTTCCTTTTCCAGCTGCCAATAACATGTATTCATTTTAACTCTGAATGCTGTTAAAGTTTTTGGTAAGTACCTTCACTCCGACAGGTTTCTATTGAGATCTCTCTGAAACCCTTTTTTGTTCTCCACTTCGCCATTTCAGCACCCAACTCAGTGTTCGGCCACAAGGATAGCCCCAGTGTGCAGAACTTTAGCAATCCTCACGAACCCTGGAACCGGCTGCACCGAACGCCTCCGTCGTTCCCGACCCCTCCGCCCTGGCTGAAGCCAGGGGAATTGGAGCGCAGTGCGTCCGCTGCAGCCCATGACAGAGATAGAGATGTAGATAAACGAGACTCCTCCGTTAGTAAAGATGACAAGGAAAGGTACGAAAAGAAACCGCTCTCGAGTCCCACTGGGGGAGCCCGCCCTGTGCCACACGCCAGTCAGAACCAGCCACCTCCCCTGCCCCTCACCCCAGCCTGTGTCCCAGCCTTGTGCTTAAGACCCCTGTAGCTCCCCAATTCCGTACCCAGCGCTTACCCTGCCGGTGCAAGTCAGTACCAAGAGGCCCTCCCTTCACTCCGTGGTACAGAGCAGATGGTGACCGTAGCCTACCACTAAGACACAGTGCAGCGAGACATACAAGTCACCCAAAGTCCCCGAAACAGTAGCGTGTCCAAGTAGACATCTTCCTGTAGTCAGCCAGACACACACAGCATGAATCTGCCATGTTTGCTTTTGATCCGTCGTGAAGCCCATCCAATCACCCATAGGTGGTTCTTCTTGTTTTGTTTTCTCTTTCCTTTTCATTTGCTCCAACTAAGTCATGTTTGCATCACCTCATCCTGTTTTTCTCAAGTGTCATCCAAACTCAAAACCCTGGGGCTCCTCGTAGATAATCAGTACCATTTTGGTTTTTTTGTTTGTTTGTTTGTTTGCTTGCTTTGGTTTGGTTTGGTTTGGTTTTAAACTAATCAGAATTTAGACCCCAGCAACAGGAAGCTTCGCTTTGCGGTTGCTTTTCCAGGGCATTGTTAATTTTACTAACCGTCGTTGTCTGCATGCTGTTTCCTAAAAAAAAAAAAAAAAAAAAAAAATCTATCTTAAAAGGAGAAATACCTCGGTATTTTTATACAGAATGCCACAAGCCTTTCCGTTGTTTCTTTAGGCTGTTTTCATTTTTGAATGAACTGATAAGTCATGACTATATACCCTTGGCAAAAGAGAGAGAGAGAGAGAGAGAGAGAGAGAGAGAGAGAGAGAGAGAGAGAGAGAAAAGGAAAAGAAAAACAAACCCCAAACCTTGAAATTTGTGGCTAGGGAGATGGCTCAGTGAGTAACGCCCTTACCCTGCAAGAGTGGGGGCCTAAGTTCTGATTCCCAACATCCGTGCCAGGCCAGGCGCAGTAGTGGGTATGGGTGTGTAATCCCAGAGACCTTGTCCCACCTTACCTTTGTGATTGACACCCAAGGCTGTCTGTCCTCTAACCTGCACAGCTGCTTGATATAATATGTGCCCGCAGGCACACACACAGACAATTCAAATTTAATTCATATCTATAACTTGCCTCTGCTTTTGTATATCGTGCATGTCTATACCCTAATAATTTAAAAGAAATCAACTTTCCAATTCTAAACATGATTGACAAAGAGGCGTGTGCCTTTCATCCCACCACTCTAGAGGTAGAGGCAGGNGCATCTCTGTGAGTTCAAGGCCAGCCTGGACTACATAGGCCAGCCCAGGGATACCTAGAGAAACTCTTGTCTAAAACATTAAATGATACGGTGTCTTTCGTAAGCTGCCACACTGCATTGGCTGGCTTTATATGAGAGAAAAAGACAATTACCATATAAGAAAGTTGTAATTAAAAAAAAAAAAAAAGCCAATCTCTCAGCCTATAGGAGTTCTAAAGTACTAAAGGGGACCCACCATAGAACATGGCGTTTCTGAATAATTTATTCTTGAGTAGAATATAGGCTCACTTTGGTTTCTCTTGATGGAGCCAGAATGGCCTCCAGTGTTAAAGTTGAGGAAAACTTGAAAGATGCTTGCATTCTTTTCCCCCCCTTTAAATTTTTCTTGTCAGCCTCTGCATGTAAGCAGGAAGCAGAATGTGTAAGACAGCTTCCCTGGCACGGCCCCCTCCCCCACCCCACCCCACCCCCACCGTGGTCCCTGGGCTCTGACCTCTGCCACCTCTTTGTCCGAACAACATCTGGCTCCTCCCTTCATCTTTCCCACATCTGTTCTGAGATGTAACCTGTCAGCTCTCTCTCCCTCTTAACTCTCAAGAGTTGGAATTGTTTATCTTCTGTTATTTTCTGCCTTTTAGCCCCAGTCCGTAGACACTTCCTGGCCAAGCCGGGTCCCTGGAAGTTTCCCTTGACAGTCTCTTTATGAGTCCTTTTTACAGGGACCTCAGTCAGAGAGGTTGTATGCTCTGACCCCATGTCTGCTACAGCCTCATCTTTGCACATTAGCTTGGGGCTGTCTGGTACTACAGTAATCTGGAGGGGGGGGGTTTCCTTTCCAACTCCCCTTATTCTGTATCAGCATCCGTGGCTCCCAACCTTCTGAAGGCTGTGACCCCCCCAACCCCCGCGACTATAAAATTATTTTCACTGCTACTTCATAACTGTAAGTTTGCTTGTTGTTATAATCATAATGTAAATAACTCTGTTTTCTGATAGTCTTAGGCAACCCCTGTTGCCTAAGCGTGACCAAGGGGGGGGGGGTTCACTATTCACAGGTTAAGAAGCACTGATCTACACCCATCAACCTTTGTCCTGAGGGTCAGCTGCCAGAAAGCTCCCTCATGTCTATATTAAACCTGTCCCTACCTCAACTTTATATCCAGAGTGTGAAGAACAAATCTTAGTTTGTGTCTGGGCTCTTAGAATTAGTATTAATCTTAGTATTCTTATGCTAAAGCTATCCCAAGAAGTTGAACAGATGAGCTTCTATGTTCTTCAGTGACCACCCTGGCCCTCAGTGGCCCTCTGTGCACTTCCTTCATGACCTTGGTCAAGGCAGGTCCCTGGGTCTCCCCGCCCCTCAGTCACCCTCATCTGTAGGCACCCATGATGCTGCCTCGAGCATCTAGACTAGAGCAGGTGGCTGTCTTCACGCGGAAGCAGGGTACGATCTAGCCCTCCCTCACACCACCATCTCATTGACCGCCCCTTGCCTGCCTGGCAAGCCCATTTCATTTCTCCCCGTCTCCCTCTCACAGGGAAAGCGTTGAGAAAAGACACCCCAGCCATCCTTCCCCAGCACCTCCCGTCCCGGTGAGCGCCCTGGGCCATAACCGCAGCTCCACCGATCCGACGACCAGGGGTCATTTGAATACTGAGGCTCGTGAGAAAGATAAACCAAAAGAGAGGGAGAGGGACCACTCGGGATCCCGAAAGGACCTGACCACTGAAGAGCACAAAGCCAAGGAAGGCCATCTGCCCGAGAGAGATGGGCACAGCCACGAGGGACGTGCAGCAGGCGAGGAACCCAAGCAGCTGTCCCGGGTACCATCGCCCTACGTGAGGACACCAGGCGTGGATAGCACCAGGCCTAATAGCACCTCTAGTCGGGAAGCCGAGCCACGCAAGGGTGAGCCGGCCTACGAGAACCCCAAGAAGAACGCCGAGGTCAAGGTCAAAGAGGAACGCAAGGAAGATCACGACCTACCTACAGAGGCCCCACAGGCCCACAGGACCTCAGAGGCACCTCCGCCCAGCTCCTCAGCCAGTGCCAGCGTGCACCCAGGGCCTCTGGCATCCATGCCCATGACCGTGGGAGTCACTGGCATCCATGCCATGAACAGTATCGGTAGTCTGGACAGGACACGCATGGTGACCCCGTTTATGGGCCTCAGTCCGATCCCAGGGGGAGAGCGCTTCCCGTACCCCTCTTTCCACTGGGACCCTATGCGGGACCCCTTGAGGGATCCTTACCGTGACTTGGACATGCACCGAAGAGACCCTCTGGGCAGGGACTTTCTGCTCAGGAATGACCCCCTGCACCGGCTCTCCACACCCCGGTTGTATGAAGCCGACCGCTCGTTCCGGGACAGGGAGCCTCATGATTACAGCCACCACCACCATCACCACCATCACCCGCTGGCCGTGGACCCTCGACGGGAGCACGAACGAGGAGGACACCTGGATGAACGCGAGCGGCTGCACGTGCTTCGGGAGGACTATGAGCACCCACGGTTGCACCCTGTGCACCCCGCTTCTCTAGATGGACACCTCCCACACCCGAGCCTGCTCACACCAGGCCTGCCTAGTATGCACTACCCTCGCATCAGCCCTACTGCCGGCCACCAGAATGGACTGCTTAACAAGACCCCGCCCACTGCGGCGCTGAGCGCCCCACCTCCGCTCATCTCCACATTGGGGGGCCGCCCGGGATCCCCCCGGAGGACTACGCCTCTGTCGTCTGAAATCAGAGAGAGGCCACCGTCCCACACACTGAAGGACATTGAAGCTCGGTAAGCCGGGAGGACAAGGCAGACCTTGGAGTGGGGGAGAAACCCCAGGGACACCCACCCCCAGACTCAAGAGACAACTCCCGCACCCCCAAACTTGAGAGGTGCAGAGCTCCAACTCTTCCCCTGGGGAAAAAAAAATGAACAGACACTCTGTTTGGATGTTGAAATGTTTTTGTATATTAATGTTGGAATTTTTCAGACCTTTTAGCCAGCTCCTGTTTGTTCTTACATTTCTTTGCTTTTTTGCTGTTGTTCCTTGCCTAAAACTTTTGATTTGAACCAAAACGGTGAAGGTACTGACACACAAGGGTCTGGTGATCTCGGGGGGCGGGGAGGGCATCTATCCATCACCCAGAGCTGTCTCAGAGGAGGAGGCCTTGTACATAAAGTGTAAAAAGAGATTGCTTCATGAGCTGACGGTTCATATATGCAAAAGATAAAGACGAAAGCTTTACTTGTACAGATGTAAATAGGTAAAGATTAAGTAACAATAACATTAATACTTCTTCAAATGTGCTATTTACAAGTCTAATATCAGTGAACTCGGCCCTCGGAGGAGGCCGTGTTCCCATCTGCTAAACCCTTCAACTATGCAATGAATACGAGGGCTTGTCCCGGAAGCCCGTTTAACTCAAAGGAGCCTTTTCAAATCCATTTACAACATACTTAAGGTCATATTTTCCCTGAACAAGCGCTTACCTGAGATGTTATACAACTGTTTTCTTTTTGGTTTTCTTTTGGCTTGGTTTTTGTTTTTCAAATGAAGAAACACCTTCCTTCCTCTTCCTTCCCTCCCTTCCTTCCTTCCTTCCTTCCTTCCTTCCTTCCTTCCTTCCTTCCTTCCTTCCTTCCTTCCTTCCTGTCATTCTTTCTTTTTTATTTTTTTTAAATCTGGAACCCAGGCTGGAACTTTGCATCTGAAGTTGCTGCTTGTGGTCTTCTGGGGAGAAATGGGGAAGGTCCACCCCCTAGAAAGTGTAGCTAAGAACCGGAAGTAGCTTTGCCCAGGGAAGATGGGATTGTTCTGCCAATAATCAGGGGCAGGTGGGCTGTGTCTGCCAGCACAAACAGGTCACCAGAATTTCTGGTCACCTTTGATGGCGTCATGTTGCAGGCAACTTCAAGTGGGCACCGTGCCTCCGCAGCAACCCATGTCCTGGCTCATGACACGGACACACTTCCTCGTTCCATAGTATGATTTAAGGACACTCACAGGGGGTTCCTGAAGGAAAGCTATCTGGGTTTTCTCTGGCGATGGATACGTTTTCATGGTAACTGAAGAAGGAGCCCAGAAGCCCGGTGTGAATCGTTTATATTCCAATAAGAAATGGGAAACCTGGGCAGAGCAGAGCTAAGCAGGTAGATCTAGTAAGAGCCATCAGAAATTACCGAGGGTGAAAGAAGGCAGAGAGAGAGAGAGAGAGAGAGAGAGAGAGAGAGAGACATGCATGCACGCGCTCTTGTGTGCACTTGTGTGTGTGTGTGTGTGTGTGTGTGTGTGTGTGTTGTATTTTCATCAGTCTTAATGTCTTCATGACACTTTTATAAGGACATTAACCCTCTTGTCTACATATTTGGAGAGAATATGACTTTACTAGCCGAGAAAATACACTATATCTTGTCTACTGGCCTGTAAAATACATGTAAGAAATAAAAATTAGCCCCATTGGTCCTCTAGTATATTAAAGTGCTATCTGACATTGTTATCCTGTTTTTTTTGTTTGTTTGTTTTGTTTTGTTTTCAAAAAAACAAATGTAAACTACAGACCATTGTTTCTAAAAGCGGAGAGATCTATTTTGGTAGTCAGCAGAAGGGTTAGTTGTGAATTCCGATTTTGTGGACACCAGATGTGTGCGGTGTTTTGTTTTCTTTCTTTCATTTAAATTTTTTTTTTTTTTTTTTTTTTTAAGACAACAACTAAAAAGAAAAAAAAAAAAATCCCAAGGATTCTGTGCACTGGAACTGTAGTGGTAGGGTCTCAGCATTGTAAAGAGATTGTTCTTGTACA
>NC_034612.1:23315444-23325240 GCF_900095145.1 Mus pahari
AAAGAAAAAAAAAAAAGTCCTTTCCAGATCCTACTCGAACAGGAAGGGAAGCAACGGAATCTTCAGCATGTGTCATTGGAGGAGCCTTCTTGTGTAATGTAAATGTGCCATGTTATTAAAAAATGTGAACCAAGCTTCCAGACGTTTCTTTGTGTGAGGTCCCACTCATGTTTAGGAAAGAAGCCCCCACCCCCACCCCAGGGTCCTAGACCAGGTTCTAGAAAAGACACCCCACCTCTGCCACCAGCCTTGGAACCCCCCAGGGCCAGAGCACCCCAGTCCAGAGGCCTGACCATCAGCTGGCCCAGTGTCCTTCGGTGATGAAGTATCTTGTGTTTTCAATTTGTATGTTCTGAACAAAATCAACCAGAGGGAACTGGTTAGAGTTCAGTTGTAGAGTCTTCCCATATATGCCCAAAACCTTGAGGTCCACCCCCAACACCACAGAAATTAGAGGCGGTGCATGCCTGTAATCCCCCAGGATTTGGGAGATGGAGGCAGAAAGATCAAGGTCATGACCAATGAGGTGGTTCAACAAGATAAAGCATTTGCCAGCAAGCCTGTCAGATAATCTGAGTTTCGTCACTGGGACCACATGGTGGAAGGAGAGAATGGACTCCTGGAAGATGCTTCTCCGACCTGCCTGTGCACATGTGCTTCTGGGGGTGCACGTGAGTGTGTGCGCACATACATCTGTTGTTTGTTTTTATACCTCAAGGTCATCCTTAAGGCCAGCAAAGGGGCAGGGTAAATTTACTTATTTTAGACTAAGACAGGGAGATCGCTGCTGAATTGAACGTGAGTTCTGCAGTAGGACTGATTCCTACATGGTATCCTCTTGTTGAGGGTCACCTCCACATGTGTGCCCTCACACATATATATGCATACATGAGCACAAATATGCATGCATACACACATTACAAAAATAAATGTAGCTGATGCTCCTTTTAAAACGGCAGCATTCGCTGGGTTAAAGGTTTGCACCTCAGTGGGGTAGGAAAAGAGCAGTCGAGGTCAGTTAGGATTGAGGTGGCTGCTGGGTAGCATAGACACAGAAGAACAGAAGTCAGGAATACTGTGTGGGCTTTGGAGGCTCCACAGAGCTCTTAGTAAAGTCAAGGGACATGTGACAACATTCCTGGCTGGAGGGAAAGGACACAAGGAGAGCTTACAGGCTTAAAAAAGCTGGGAGACTGGAGAGCTGGCCCAGGGATTAAGATCGTGGCTCTCAACTTTCCTAAGGCGATACAATTTCTGGTTGTGATGACCCCCAACCATAAAATTATTTTTGTTGCTATGCTAATTTTGCTACTGTTAGGAATTGTAACGTAAATATCCGTGTTTCCTGGTGGTCTTAGGTGACCTGTGGAAGGGTCATTTGACAATCCCCAACCCCCAGCAAAGGGATCGAGATCCACATGTTGAGAACAGCTATTGAGTTTGGCTCCTAGAACCCAGGTCAGTTGGCTCATGACCACTTGTAACTCCAGTTCCCGGTGTGCTTTTCTAACCGGGGAGAGCTAATGATCTGGGAGGAGGGGTGGACAACCCCTAACCCTGAAAGAGTCAGAGCAACAGTTGAGTAAAAGCCCACTTGGCTCAACACCATTTTATAGCTAGAGAAACTACCAGACTAGAAAAAAAAAAAAAACACAAGATGGGAAGAAGAGAAAACCAATGGGCTGGAAAACCACATCAAATCCTGGGCTCTGCTGACTCCAGTGTCACACATGTCACAGATGCTCTTTGACATGCTATTTCTGGCAGACCTCACTGCCTCTTAACCACACACCTATTTCGGTATCGCCATCTGCAGTGTCAGATCCTGGAAGAGTCACTCTCCAATCAGTCATGGTGGCTAATCCCCACGGGCTTCTATCCATCTCAACCTCTGCATATTCCCCCTCTAATTACATGGGGCGCCTCAGCCTTGATGGGGACCGGCACCAATTTGATTTCCCGCTAACCTATAGATGCTCTAATTATCTCCACCATCTCTGACTGACAATGATCTTGTTACCTTCTAATGGTACATGACAAGTGAAATAGCGAATATAATGATGCGATAATTACCGCTCTGGATGTGTATGTGTGACAGCACTAGCTGTGCCTCCCTCCTCAGCCTCAATCAAGGTGGAGGGAGGAAATAAGATGCGATTGTTGACGGTCTATATGTATGGTGCATGAGAAGAGGGGAAGACAGAATTCTATGGTGATATTAGCCAAGACTCTATCTTGATTGACTCTCTACCTTGAAAAACAAGTTAGGCCTCTGTAGTAATAATGAAATTGAAAGTAAAGGAATCACAATAACAGTATGAGCAGCACACACACATGTGTGTGTGTATGTTCAAACTCTTGACATTTTCTTTTTGGTGCATTTATGGAAAATCTATTAAATGTGGGACACTTGCCAGAATATAATTGGTTCTTGACCAGACAGACCTCTGGAGGTTGGAGATGCAGCTCTGTTACTAGCATGCTTGCCTAGCATGCATGAAGTCATATGTTCCATCCCCAGCACCACATACACAAGGAGTGATGGCCACACCCATTATCTCAGGATCTAGGAGGCTGAGGCAGGAGATCAGAAGTTTAAGGTTGTCCTCGACTCCATATCAAGTTGGAGGTCTGCCTGGGCTACATGAGACCCTGTTTCAACACACACACACACACACACACACACACACACACACACACACACGAAAGAAAAACAAGAAAGGATAAATTCTTACTGTTTACAGTATGAAGCTCCTGTTTCTTCTTGTCTGTCATCACGGATACAAAGCCAGTTACAGTATCTTGGGTAGAAAGTGCTAGCAGCTTCAGTTAAAATGAAGAAGCTCCTGAGACAGCACTGACAGTCTAGCTTTACCTGTCTTTGTCCTTAGCAACCCCAATGAAAACCAGGACCTCTCTAGATCTCAGGTTTTTTACCACCTGCCCACCTCCAACTGCCTGTACTGGCAATGGAATTGGGAACTGGAATGAGCTAGGTAAATCCTTCAAACAACTGAGCCACACCCCAGTACCCTGGGGACTTCTAGGCAGGGACTCTACCACTGAGCCACACCCCCAGCCCCTCCCTGGGGGATTCTGGGCAGGGGCTCTACCACTGAGCCACACCCCCAACCCCTCCCTGGGGGATTCTGGGCAGGGGCTCTACCACTGAGCCACGCCCACAGCCCCTCCCTGGGGGATTCTGAGCTACCATTCTACCTGATGCTCCCTAGCCCTAGGAACTCTCATTTTTCATGGAAATGAGGAGGCTATTCTTTTGAGACACAGATCTGGGATTCCTAATCCTCCCTCTGCCTCTACCTCCCAAGTGCTGGGATTAGAGGCATGTACCCTCATGCCCAATGAACTCAATTTATTAATGTAGAATTGTTGGCAGCCTTGGGCAGTTGGCCAAAGGCAGCTTCATGATGTAGCTGAGAAGCGCTTTTCTGAGATATTTATTCAAACAGAACCAGGACCCTTGACTTGTCTGCAGAAAAGAACTTGAGAAGGAGCTGGCATGGAGTGGAGTTAGAGATTATTAGGAAGAGCGCTTGACACAGATTTTAGCATGAGTGTTAACACGAAGGTCCCCAAAAGGCAAGGATGCACCTGGGAGTGGGGGTACAAGCCTTTACTCTCAACACTCAGGAGGCAGAGGCAGGCAGAGCTCTGTTAGTTTAAGGCCAGCCTAGTCTACGGAGTGAGTTCCAGGACAGCCAATGTTGGGATTCAGGAATTTCCACAAAAACCACACAAACACTGATCTCAGTATAGGGATAGTTTATTGAATACACACCTCAAAACTAATTGATCAGGGTCACAACATAGACTCGGGAGCTGAGGCTAGACCTTGAACTTTTCCAGGGCCAGCTTATAAAGGGAAAAAACCACAATGAACTCATACGCAGGTGCGGGAAGCATGGCAGGGTGATTGACTCAAGCTAGGTAGACAGAACAGTTCTAACTAATCTTTATTCTAATTGGTCCTAAGTGGAGCTTATGGTTGTAGAATCTCTTAACCAACCCCGGAACGTACAGAACATAACAGGATATGTGGTCAGCATGACCCTGCTCTGAGACAAGCTATTTTCTGTGTCAATAATATGAACAATATGAAATAGCTGGCAGGCATGGAACAAAATGGCTACAGCTATGCTGGGGGCAGGCAGGCCTCAACAGCAAGGACTACACAGAGAAAGCATGTCTCAAAAAAAAAAACCAAACAAACAAATAACAAAACAAGTAAACAGAAAGAAGGAAAGAAAGGAAGGAAAGGAGGGAGGGAGGGGGGAGGGAGGGAGGGAGGAAAGAATAAGGAGCGTTAAGACAAACAAGTCTTATTCTACATGAGAAGTATTGTGAGATTCCTGACAGTTTTCAGGCTTACAGCTGAGAAAAGAGAAACTCCCCAAGGCTATACATATTCAGGCCTGTTCTGCATGGTCAAAAGAATGATCTATGCTAGCATGCTTTTGGTTTTTAATGAGCGAATTTAACATACATAGCAAGCAAAAGGAAAAGACTAAATATGAATAGGCAGAGAGAAGAAGCAGATAGAAAACCCCATCAAAATCGGGCGCTGACAGCCTCCGTCAGAGATGGCTGGGGTAGTTCAGTTGAGAGAGGAACAACAGGTGATATCAAAGCTGGGCTTTACAAAAAAACATCTGGCAGGGATCAACTAGGGAGGGTGTGTTGAGGCGGTCAGCTGGATTCCTGATCTAGGTCCTCAGGGCAGAGCAGCACGGCCCCTCAAGCGAGCCTTTCAAGACAAAAAGATCAGCAGATGGAGAGCTGTAGCGAGCAGAGCCAGCTCAAACACCAATACCTTATCTATCCGCCTATAAGGTTTGTATGTGTTCGGCCCAGGCTCTTAGGAGGTGTGGCCCCATTGGAATAGGAGTGTCACTGTGGGTGTGGGCTTTAAGATCCTCATCCTAGCTGCCTGGAAGCCAGTGTTCTGCTACCAGCCTTCAGATGAAGATGTAGAACTCTCAGCTCCTCCTGCACCATGCCTGCCTGGACGCTGCCATGTTCCCGCCTTGATGATAATGGACTGGACCTTTGAACCTGTAAGCCAGCCCCAATTAAATGTTGTCCTTATAAGAGTTGCCTTGGTCATGGTGTCTGTTCACAACAGGAAAACCCTAACTAAGGCACCATCCATCCATCTCAATATCTATCTATCTATCTATCCATCTATCTCAATATCTGTTGGGTGCCCCTACACTCCATCCCGCAGTGGCGGGGCAAAGACATACACATGCATGTACATGCATGCCAAGGTAGGGTTTGAGCAGCTTCCGCAGCTTCCCGCTGTAGCTTCCTTTATTCTCTCTGCAGCAGCTCTATTCCCTATACCCTATTCCGTTTATTATGGGGGATCGCCCAATTTATCCACTTCCACCCTCTGCACTCTTCTCTCATCACTCTTCATCATCCAATCAGCATCCATGCATGCAGACAGGGTGCACGTTGATAGGCCAGTGACTCAATATCATGCTGTATGATGCTATGCGTCAGGCGGGCAGCGTGTGATCATTCAGGTGCACAGCGCATGGTCATTCAGGTGTGCATAATCAGGTTTTTGGTAAACAAGCAGGGAATCACGGGGCTTGGCAGTGAGCCAGGGTGCCGTCTTGGCTCACTTGGCCGCAGCTGTGGCCACACCCACTTCCCACAAATATCGATCTATCTACTATCAATCTGTATTTATCTATCTACAATATCTACCATCAATCAATCTATCTATCTATCTATCTATCTATCTATCTATCTATCTATCTATCTATCTATTCTTTTTAAGTAATCCATGCAGCCTCCACTCGACAATCCTCCTGTCTCACCTTTCTGATGGGGATCCCCCAATATCCCAGATGGTAACTTTTAAAATTCCACTCTCCTCACCTCTCTCTAAACCATGCAGGCACCCCACCTGTGATCCACATCTCCAAACCTTCTCTGTAGATCTGAGGTACGTTTTCTTTCTTCCTATCTCCCTTTCTTTCTCTTGTGACATCTTTGATGCTGAAACACTCCTTCCTGGAGGGGAGAGAGACAAAAGAAGCCCATGAGACTCCCAAAGTAACAAACTTTACAAGGCTGGGAAAGCTGGAGTACACAGGTTGAGAGGAGCCTTCTCATTTGCTGGCCAAACCGCCGCTAGCAAACTCTCTGGCCTGTGCGGCGGCCTATTAGATACTGAAGCCCATTAAGGGAAAACTGCTTCCTCTCTGATTTAAATCTAGGATTAGACATTGTATACTGTGATCCGATCCCTTAAGAGTTAATCCAGTGTGACTGCCAAACCACCTGGCTAGGAGACCACACCTTAAGAAAGCTGAGTGACCCGGAAGCACGCTGAGGAGACGGGAGGAATTATTATCCCCTTAAAGACATGACTGCACTTACTTACGGTCTCTAGAAGCTGAGCACCCTCTCACTTCAGTGAGCACCCTCACTGCCAAGTTCTAACTCAAAAGGTGTAACTTTTCTTCCTCCCCTCGCCCACAAAACACCAGCTCAAATCTTTTTTTTTTTTTTTAGATTTATTTATTTATTCTATGTAATTACACTGTAGCTGACTTCAGACACTCCAGAAGAGGGCATCAGATCTTGTTAAGGATGGTTGTGAGCCACCATATGGTTGCTGGGATTTGAACTCCGGACCTTTGGAAGAGCAGTCAGGTGCTCTTACCCGCTGAGCCATCTCACCAGCCCACCAGCTCAAATCTTAAGCATGCTGATATTTGGTCTTTCTCGTTTCTCTGACGACTCCCTTACCCTGTATACCTGACTGCAGACTTCCGTTGCTGTGGCTCTCTGTCCTCTTCGACACCTTTGTCCTTTTCATTTCGGGCTGGAATCATGTTTTGTCTTGTTTTGTTTTCTCAAACGCTAACAAAATCGTCAAACTTCCTCCTGAGACAACTTTTAATTTCTCTCATCAAAAGACCAAGAGCTTGCAAAATCGAGCCCCAACTCCTCAAATAGCAAACCCCCCAAATTGCTAAGGGGCTTAGCTTAAGTGATACCATGGTCTGCTTCCAAAGAAGCACCCCAGTCTCCTGCTATTGCGTGCTGTGGACACCAGAGGGAGCCACGAGAACATAGTTCAGCTGAACCTGGCAGGTGGTGCCCATGCGAAGGTGATTGGACAAACTTGGAGATCCTGGACACGAAGGATACCGCTCTGAAGGTGAAGATGCCTCCGACCCACCTCTCCAAAGGTCAGGCCAACTGGTGGGACTACTCCACTAACCGAATCCCTGCTGTGTTCCCACTTTGTTCCTCCGTCCCCCTTCTCCCTCTATTCGCAGTGGCCCCCTCCCTTCTTCTACCGACTTATTTTGAAGACTCTTAAGTTGTTTGCTTTCTCTAAACTGGAGGGGTTGACATCACACTTTCCTTAAAGGACCCCTTAAAAGGCCCGGAAGGAAGTATGCCTTCACGTACTGCCAGGCCATCTCCTCTGTCATCCACGGAAAGGTCAAAGTGCTTCGCAGTTTGCACTGAGGGGCGGGGAGTGAGGCCGCAGCTGCTAGCTAGGGCGGAACACAGCTAGCATCAACCAGGGAGCCATACATGGCTCTCACTGAAGTATCTGGAGCTCAGAGGGCTCACTTGCAATCTTGCAGACAACTGCTCATCGTAGATATCCCTGTATCCCTGTAGTAGATCACTGGGAATCTTCTATACCCTCCAGGACTGGGCCAAGATCACCTTGTGTGATCCCTAGAGGGCGCTGAGAGCAGTGGCTAAACTGCCTGGTTACATTCTATTTAACACCCCCACCCTCATTCTCCACCCCTACCGCCACTCCCCACGCCCACCCTTCACCTCCCTCCCCCACAGCACCTCTAACCCCATTATACTGCTCCCAGAATTTAGCCTCCAGTTTCCAAATTCTGTGCTTTTCATTTCCCAGAGACTGTCTCAGTCACGAAGAGGATCCCAGCCTCCTCTCCGTTCCCCTGAACAGTGAGGGAGATGCAGGGGTTATTCTAATAAATTTTAAGAAGCGTACACAAGGGATTTGAGAGCGGCATCATGCCACGTCTGAGTATGCGTGGAACTACCACAGTGAGTTTTACTAAATTGTACAGTTAATGGAAGTTAAACACAACGTTAAGAGTCAGAGTGTTTAGCTATTATTTCAGTGCAGTGCTGGCGATGGAACCCAGAGCCTTATAGATGCTCAGGAAGTACTGACCATTTGAAGGACAGCCCTCTAGGAAGGGGCTCTACCACTGAGCCCAGAGCCGGGTCAGGACACAAGCTTTAAGAAGCAACCAGAGCAGAAGGACCAGACATAGAGGCCATGGAACAAGGCAGACAAAGGTGGGTTCTCTACAAACACAGAACTGACAGAATAAATATATACACGGGGGATTTATTAGAATAGCTGACAGGTTGTGGTCAGGCTAGGTAGTGGCTGTTTACCAACAGAAAGCCCAAGAATCCAGTAGTTGTTCAGTGCGCATGGATGGATGTCTCAGCTCGTCTCCAGTATACGCCAGAATCCTGAAGAAGTAGGCTCTAATGCCAGTGAAGGAAAGGCCTTACCAGTGAGAGCAAGCGGGCACAGTCAGAGAGCCTTCTCCATCCATGTCCTTGACACAGGCTGCCACCAGATGGTATGTCCCCAATTAAAGGTGGACCTCCCTCTCTCAAAGCTCCCAGGATAAAAGTGGGCCTTCCCACGTCAAATTACGTAATTAAGAAAATTCCATCACAGGTATAGTGAATTCCAGATGGAGTCAGGTTGACAGCCAAGAATAGCTTATCACAGCGTGGGCAGGGCTGGCCTGGAAGACAAGGGAGGAGACAGTGCAAGAAGGACGGAAAGAAGAAGAGAGAAAAGGAGGAGGGAGAGAAATGTAGTGCTAGAGCAAGGAGTTTGCCCTTTTCTGCTACTTTCAATAAGGTTTCAGGAGCACTCGGAGCAAAGCAGGGCTTTGGACACCAGGGGGCGCGCTAAACCAGCCCATTTGAAAAATGTCCCCAGGAAGTAGGTAATGTGTTAGTTATTCTAAGTCCTAGGGGTGTTTCTCCTCCCCCTCCTCCCCCCTCCTCCCCCTCCCCCTCCTTTTCTTCTTCTGGGGGCTGCTTTGTTTTTGTTTAGATGCGATCCCCCTGTGTGCCCAGGCTGTATTCACTATGTAACCCTCTCTGGCCTCCAACTCCCCCTTCTCTTACCTCTTCGGGCAAGGCAGGGTGTTCCACACCTGGCTCTGTGCACACACACCTCCTGTGTTCACAGAGGCTTCTGCACACTGAACACAGCTGCGGGGTTGGCTCCGCTGTGTCATACACAGAGGAAAGCTGACGTTTTAAGACAGTGTGCCATATCGCTGTCTCAGTGTGAGTTGGTTAGTAACTGTGAGTTCGTTGTTAATCTGGGAAAGAAACAAACAAAAAAAAAACCAAAAAACAAAAACAAAAAACAAAACAAAAAAAAACTAGGCGACTCTAAGAAGAAAGCCTTGCCGGGATGCGTGGAAACTTGCTTTATGCTTGATAGATGGCACCTTCTTACTGTGTCCTCCCTGGGTGGAAGAGAATACAGACTCTGCAGAAGTCTGGAGTCAGCATTAAAAGGGCACTACTTTCCTGCCTAAGGGCTCCACCTTCATGGCCACAGTCACCTCTGAAGATACCAACTCCCCAATACTGTCAAATTGAGGATTAAATGTCCATCCACTGAGAGAGTGAAAGAGTGAGAGCGATGGAGGGAGAGAAAGCATGAGAGTGCGAGCGTGTGTGTGTGTGTGTGTGTGTGTGTGTGTGTGTG
>NC_034612.1:23325280-23348981 GCF_900095145.1 Mus pahari
TGTGTGTGTGTGTGTGTGTGTGTGTGTGTGAGAGAGAGAGAGAGAGAGAGAGAGAGAGAGAGAGAGAGAGAGAGAACGAACACTGGATCAATCCCCTTTCTTTGCTTTTTACCATTGCTTGTCTGTTAATTGGCTTACTGAGGACCGGTGAATAAGCCCGGCTTGTTAGAGCTGCCGGGGCCCAGGCACTGTCCCTAACAATGCCAGTATCAACGGGGTCTCACGTCAGTCCTTACACCCAAGTTCCCCAAGGGCCACCATGCCCAGCTTCTTGCCTTTTATTGTAACTGAATGAACTTATTTTTTTGTGCCATGCTGGGAATGCAGCCCAGAGTCTTGGACATTCTGTGAGAGGAGTTCCCAGCCCCATTACCTATTGGATAGGACATAAGGGTACAACAGTTTTGACCCCCCCTCTAAATCCCCTCTAAATGACATTTCAACAATTCCTCCAGAACTCTACAGGCCTTCCAGAATCTCTTCTATGTTAATTGCAGCCGCTGCTGGCTCTCAGGGCTGTTCCACATCGAAGTGGCTTGAAATCCCATAGTGTCTGAGGTTTCTGGAAGCTGCCGCTCACATCCCTCAGCCCTTGCATTCCTTCTTAGCAACCCCTACTTTGAACCTTTCAAACCCCAGCACACAGCCTTGAGACACTTGTGAGAACACAGGTAGGAAATGAAGGAATGCGAACTAAACAGGGAGGGGATCCTTCCGAGTAGCCAGAAGTGTTTGAGGCAATGATGGTCCCTGTGTAGTTCTAAGACATTTTAACACGCTGGGGTGAACCTTTTCCCAGCACTTGAAAGGGAGGCTTGGGCTGCAGACGTAGTTCCGTTGCTGGAGTATTTCCTGAACTTGCACAAAGCCCTGGGTTCCATCCATAGCCCGGCATAAACTAGGGTTGGATGTCGCCCCTGTAACCTCAGCGCTCAAGGTGGAAGATGCCAGAACAAGAGTTCAAGGTCACCCTCAGCTATGTAGTGAGTCTCCGTTAATGGAGACAATGTCTCAAAACAAACAAACAAACAAAAAAACAAAACGAAAAACAAAAAAAACAAAAAAAAGCGAATCAGAAAGAAACCTAAAGCTCTAGGATAATTCGATTAAATGCCAACTCAGCGTGATCTAGACTTGCCTAGAAAAACTCGCAGTGAGGAATTGCATAGATCAATTCGGTCCGTGGACATATCTGTAGGCTTGTATACAGGAGATGGTCTTGATGACCTTAGTTGATTTGGGAAGACCTGCCCTGAGCGTGATTGACACTTTTCTGGTAGCCAACCAGATTAAAAGGACGTGGGAGAAGGAAACCTCTGCTTTCTGCCCGTTGGGGGTTTGCTGGGGAGGTCATCTGTCCTGTTGCTGCCGCTGCAGATCCTTTCACTGATGTTAGGACCAAACTCTCCAGTATGGACTGAAGACTGCTGGCAGCCCAGAAATCCTCTGGACCTTTTGGAAAGCTGAGGTGCTCAGCCTCATGGGCTCACAGACCCCGGGGGTGAAGACATGGTTGGGTGACTCTGAAGGTATCGCGTCAGTCTAGATCTAATGAATCCCTTGTAATGTGAATGTGTGCTGTTGGTTCTGATTCTAGAGAACCCTGACTAATACCATATCTAAAATGATCACTGCTGTGAAGATACCACCTCCAGCGTTATTTTATGAGAAGACTGATTCTGTAGGTGCTGGGGTATATACTTTTTTTTTAAAAAATTGCTTGTTCATTATTCAATCATCTACTTGCTCTGTTAAACAAAGTCTTCCCAGTCCCCGTTGTAGGCTGGGCTAGCCCTGAACTTGCAATCCCTCTGCCTTAGCTTCCCCAGTTCAGGAATTATAGTCGTATACCATCATGCTTGGCTTTATTTATGTATATTTGACTATTTTAAATTAATTTTTTTAGCTTGCGAATGTGTATGTAGTGTGTGTGTGTGTGTGTGTGTGTGAGCTCATGTGTGTGAGTGTGGGCATACACTTACCACAGTGTGCATATGGATGCCATAGGGGAACTTGAGGTCTTTACCTCTCACCTTGTTTGACACAGGGTCTCTCATTTGTTACTCCTGTGTTCACTTCTGTATACTCCAGATGTACTCCAGATGCGCCGTCTAGATTTATGACAACTTCACTTAAGCTATGGTTATCTGAAAGGAGAGCAATGGTTCTATAAGATCCAGCTCTAGACTTTTTTTTCGAGACAGGGTTTCTCTGTGTAGTCCTGACTGTCCTGGAACTCACGCTGTAGACCAGGCTGGCCTCGAACTCCGAAATCCGCCTGCCTCTGCCTCCCGAGTGCTGGGATTAAAAGTGTGTGCCACCACGCCCGGCGGCATTTTCTTAATTAGTGATTGATAGGGGGAGAGCCCAGGCCATTGTGGGTGGGGCCATCCCTGGGCAGTGGTCCTGGGTTTTATAAGAAAGCAGGCTGAGCAAGCCAAGGGGAGCAAGGCAGTAAGCAGCACCCCTCCATGGCCTCTGCATCAGCTCCTGCCTCCAGGTTCCTCCTCTGTTTGAGCTCCGGTCCTGACTTCCGTCAGTGATTTATTATGATGCAGAGGTATGACCTCCACGCGCCAAAGCCCCCGTTTTCTCCCTGACTTGCTTTTGGTCCTGCCGCCCCATCATAGCAATAGCAAGCCCAACTAAGGCAGATAAATCAAGTCAGCAGGCTTGCGGACTCTTAAATTCTCCTGCCTCCTCCTCCCTTCCGTGAGAAACAATCTTTACTATCTAAGGCAGCTATCCCACCAAGGGCCAGTATTCCATACCATATAACCCTATTTGCCTGATTGCCCGGCTCCTTCCCTTTCATAGATTAGCTAATCTCCCCGGACTGCGAGCTGAAGCGTCTCCATTAGGAGAAGTGTGCACTTTTCGCGCTGAGGTGCTTGCTAGCCCAGCTTGGGTCATGGCACACCCATTCGCCTGCTGAGTTACTTTTGCTCTGTGTGCTCCTTTGTGTCACACCTAGAATACTCCCTCCCAACACATCTCATCTCCCCTGAAGTAGTGCTTGTACTGCAGACGGGTGCTACCACATCTGGCTTTTATGAGGGTTCCCCGGGATTTGAACTTGGGTCTTCACGCTTGTGCAGCGAGTGCTTTAGCCACGGAAGCATCTCCCTAATAGGCTGTTAGCACATAATGTATTGAGCAGAGAGAGGAATTTCTTGGCGACATTTCCATTCACGGGGGTGGGGTAAAGGAACAGTTATTTGCCATGAATAGGGAAGAAAGCTGAAACCACAGGTAGATTCCAACATTTCCAACTCGGAGAACAAATCGTCTTACTGACCGTACGCACAAGCGCTGGCTCACTGGCCACAGAGGGCAGAGCTTTTATGACCCAATCATCCAGGAGCTCATCTCCAGCTCATCTGTATTTTGGGTCTCAGATCTAATACATAAATTCTGGGGGAGGGGAAAGGAGACATAGTCACACCGTCACCCGCCACAGTTTCTGTCCCGACGTCCTTCGATGCTGAGCAGAGATATGGGAGCCTAAGCCAATGAGATATGAAACAAAGGCACCACTGTCACAGTTCCTGGCATGTCCAAATACCAGGCAGTGGTGAACACAGCACAGGGCAAGCCTCTGCCCAGCTCCCATGTCCCCCACATCGCAAGCAGCAGGTGTGGCCAGAAGAACAGTCTGGCGAGGGGGAGGAGCCATGCATTCCACCATGGGAAGAATGAGATGCACGGGACTTTGGAGCTTTGAATTCAATATAAAATTGTGTGTGTGTATGTGTATCATATATATATGATATATATAAATATATACATGTTTATATCTAAGATATATTTACACATGTTTATATATTTATATATATGTTTGTGTATTTATGTATACATGTCTATACATAAACACATAAACATATATAACATTTAGAAATATATTTGAATATATATAAAAATAGTTATATATGTTATATATACAATATACAATATTATACAATATATTATATATTCTATATCATTAGTATAAATATAAATTATAATATAATTGATACACAACTTTTCGAGACACAGTTTTTCTGTGTAGTGCAGACTGTCCTTGAACTCACAGTGATCTGCCTGCCTCTGCCTCCTGAGTGATGAGATTGCAATCTTAAACTGAGCAGCAAAGCTCTTTTAGCCACTCAAGTAAATTAAAGAACCAGGCCACCCTGACCGAATGTAGCGGATACTCAACCACGGTTCTCAGGAGAAGAAGACCTCTTCATTTTTACACACTGAAGAGTCAAGACTTAGGGGACTTGAGTTGCCACAGCTATATCACTTGGGGTCTCAAGTCTGTTGCTTTGTGAGGAGCTCTCAGTTCCCATGTTAGGCTTCAAATATCCCTCCCTCTCTGGACTCTGAACCGTCTTGGACCATTCTGAAAGAGGAAGAGAGTCTATTCTCCCCAAATCTTGCCCACTTTGGGGTGTGTGTGTGCCTCTGTGTGTGTGTATGTGTGTGTGTATGAAGGTCAGACATTGATAATGTTTTTCTCAGTTGCTCTTCCCTTTATTTAAATTTTTTTAAAAAAAGATTTTAACTAATCAATTTGTTTCATGTTTGTGCTTGTGAGTGCAGTACCTGTGGAGGCCAGGAGAGGGCAGTGGATTCTCTCGAGCTGGAGTTACAGGTGGCTGTGAGCCTGAGGGGCTGTGATCTGAACTCACATCCTCTACAAGAGCATTATATACTCTTAACTTCTGTGCCAACTCTCCAGAACCATACATATACATATAATATACATATACATATTATATATATAATATATATATTAGTTTATTCTTTGAGAATGAATTAAAAGTATGTAGTATACATGTATGCTGTGTGTTCACATCATTGCCACCCGTCTCCTTTCCTTCAGTTCCTCTCAGAGCCCCACTTTGTACCCCTTCCAACGTCATGACTTCTAGTAGTAGTAGTCATGGGCCTGGTGCTCTTCACGGCAGAAGCGCTGTCAACCAGTCAGGGAGCATACCTCTGAAGAGAATGACCATCCCCATACCAACAGCTGTCACCTTCCAGTGGCCCCTCAGCTATTTCCCATGCTGCAGGTTCGTCTGGCTTGATCTTGTTCATAAGTGCACTGAGCCTCCTGGGTACAGGAGATGCAGCTCCCTCACGGTCTTCCCTGCCGTCGGGCTCTGACAGGCTTTCTTCCCTCTCTTTTGGGATGTCTCCTGCACCTTGGGGACCGGGTGTGATATAGAATGTCCCACTTGGGGATGAGCAAGCCACAGACACTTGTTCTCTGCACTTTGACAGGTTGCGAGTCTCCGTAGGAACCACCATGTACTGCAAAAGGAGATAGGATGGCTGAGCTCTGGTCTGAGCTCATCCCTGGCAAGGAGGGGGAGGCCATGTGTCATTTTTTGAGGCACAGTCTCTCACTGAACCTTGAGCTCACTCATTCAGCTAGGCTGGCCGGCTTGCCCCACCTCCTACCCCTACCCCCAACCCCATCCCTGCCTCCATCTCCACCTCCATTCCCACCCCAAACCCCACCTCCATCCCCACCTCACTCTCCTTCCTACCCAGCCCCACCCCACCCCAGGTCCCACCCCCAGCTCCATGCTGCACCCAACTCTTCACGGTGGGTGATGAAGATCTGCATTCAAATCATCATATACTCATACAAAAATCCCATTAGAGACTGAGCCATCTCCCCGGCCTCAGAGTGCCACCCCATTTTTGTTCTTACTGTGTTGGGCTTCAGATTCCTTAGAATTTAGATCAATTATGCAGTAGATCTAGTATTAAGATGTATGTGTTTTTCTAAGAAAGTGGGATTTACAGTATCCATGGGAACGGCATCAAGTACTTAATGGTTTTATAAAAAGAAAATGTAACCAAACACATAGATAAAAGGTGGTACCTTTTTTAAAATCAGCTGAAGGGAAGGATGCTGCCTTCGGCACGTCCAGAGAGGTTTTTCAATCAAGCAGGGACGGCAACCTTGCTGTCCTTACAAATCAGAATCGTGTCTGAGTCCTTAAACCTTCTCGGAGCAGGGAGAAACATTGGAAAGAAGTTCAAATAAAAATGTATTTCATAAAGTAACCGTTAACTTGCTTGAAGGTGAAGTTCGGTCTCTCTTTTTTTTTGTCTGCAAATGAAGAAAGTGCTAGAAGCTGTGTGTGGAGGTGTATGTCTGCAAACTAAGCCCTCTGGCTGAGGCGACAGGAGTTTGAGCCCATAAAGAACCAGCCTGCCTCCATCTTGGGTTTAAAAGCGATCTTAGAGTAAAGACAGGCGAGGTTCAGCCTGCTTAGGATTAGACCTCTGTCTCTGGGCTCTGTTCTACCGATAACCTGAACTACAAATGGTTCTGTACTGCCTGTTCCTGGAATGGCAACCACAGTTTGCTTGTTTGCTTGCCTTTTGTTTGTTTTAAAGTTGTTTATATCCCCTTGCAACCCTACCTTTGTTTCCATAGGTTCTATGACTGCCTGGCTCTTCTTTTGGCCACCTTTCAGGAAGGGATTTTGCCCACCAGATCCCCCCCCCCCATGGGAAAACCCCATCTCCATTCTGTAAAATCTAGCCTTCCTCACATCCAACGCTGACATCTCGGACCCTGCCTTAGCGGGAGGAAGCCCATGTGTACAAATTGGGAGAGAAAAAAAAAAAAAAAAAGCTTGCTTCAGTGGATTGCTTGCTTTAGTGAATTTGGCTGATTGGAGTCTTTTTCCTCTCACTTTTGGGATTAGCATCTCAGCCTAAGCTATATAACAAGGCCTTGCACCCAAAATAAAACAGGGCAGCTTGGAAAGATGGCTCTGTTGGTAAAGTACATCCCCGGGCAAGCGGGAGGACCTGACTGCAATCCCTGGCATTCACATAAAGGCCAGGCGTGGCAGCGAACCTGTTAATGTTAACATTGAGGAGTCAGAAGGAGGAGGCTCCCTGAAGCTCGCTGGCCAGTCAGCCTACTCTAATTGCTAACTTCCAGGTTCAGCCAGAGACACCACCTCAAAACAAACAAACAAACGAACATACAAACAACGCAGTAGATAAAGTGAGGTGCAGAGCAACTGAAGGAGACACCTGGCATCGACATTTAGCCTCCACGTACATCTGTGCTCACGCGCAGGAACACCTGCCGGGGAGGGGGTTCTACTGGCTCTGCCTCCTGTCTCCCCATATGGGTATCAGAGCCACAGCATCCAGTGGGTTGGGGGAGACTTGAACCCAGGCTTTCATGGTTCTGTGGCAATGCTTCACCTGTTGAGATGCCACCCTGGTCCTGCCTCTGCTTCTTGAGTGCTGGGGTAACAGACATGTTCCACTATGCCTGACCTCTTTTTTTCCCCGATTTTAACCCAAATCCTTTTCCTGTTGTTCTGTTGATACAGAGTTTTTCTGTGTAGCCCAGGCTGGCCTCAAACTCACAGCGATCCTTCTGCCTTAGGCTCCTAAGTGCTGGGATGGCAAGCATGAGCTACCACGCTTAGTTTAAATATCTGTGCTAATAAAGCAGAGCCGTGGACAGAAAACCTTTCCCAAGTTCTAGGGACATCATTAAATCTGAGGGTGGGCTTGGGAATTCTTTGACAAAGAATGTAGAAAGTCTGGGGGTCTCCCACTTCTTGTGTTTTATCTGAGGGAACAGGGAAATGAATTGCATCCAGCTGGGGGGGGGCTTTCTCACCCCATGTTTTGTTTGGGAATATAAATTACCTGATCAATTAGCCTATTTATTCATTCTCCCACCATTAATCCCTAATCAATTCCTCAGAACTCAGAAAAAGCACATATTCAATTTCCTTTTCCCTCCAGCTCCTGACAGCCATCATAATTTGGAGGCAATTTTGTCCCTTTATAAAAGGCACACACAAAAGAATTCAATCATTTTTCTGCCTGATAAATCTCTGTTCTCCTCGAGGACATAAATGCTGCTTGCCATCCAAGCCACACTCCTCCGGTGTCTGGCTCTTCCTTCAGTAGGATGTGGAGGGCTCAGGCATTCCAGCTTCCAGTCTGGGCGTCTGGGAGGATGGAGAGGAGATTGAAAGAGAAAAAGAAAGAAAAGACCTATGGCAGAGAAGGGACAAAGTTGCTTAGAATGAAAAAGGCTGGAGTTCAATTCCTATAGGTATGCTCATGTGTTCGCACACACATGCACACGCACATGCACACACACACGCACGAGTGTGCACACACACAAACAGGAGTTGATTTTGACTCTTTAAAGATATTTCTTTTCAATGGTGTATGTGTGTGTGTGTGTGTATGTGTGCGTGTGTACAAATGCACACACATGCACATATTAATGCAAAGCCTGTGGCAACCAGAAGAGGGAGGGTGTTGGTTTCCTTGAAGATGGTGTCACAGACAGTTATGAGCTACCCAGTATAGACACTGAGAACCAAACCCAGTTTCTTTACAAGAGCAATATGTGCTCTTAGCCACTGCTCTTCAGGCAAGAGAGTCGGAGGGAGGGAGGGAGGGAGGGAGGGAGTTGGGGAAGGAGAGAAAAAGAGAGCAAATGAGAGTTTTCATCGGCGTGCCTTGGGAAGAGAAAGTCATAAAGGGTCCAGGGACTCCAAGCCCATCTTTGGTTCTGGCATGAGCTTTAGCCTTATGTAGAGGAAAAATTGGGGGTAGGAGCAGGACGTATGCTCACTCAAGGAGTCGTGTGTGTGTGTGTGTGTGTGTGTGTGTGTGTATAAATTGTGTGAATGTGTGCATTGGGGTATGGAGGTGATAGGCCAACGTTGGCTATCATTCCTAAGATGCCATATCCTTTTATTAAAGACAGAGTATCTTGTTGGTCCAGAGTCCGTGTGTGTGTGTGTGTGTGTGTGTGTGTGTGTGTCTGTCTGTCTGTCTGTCTGTACATGTGTGGTTTAGATAGAGGTGAGAAGTCAACTTTCCCTATTATTCCTAAGGTTTTGCTCATCTTTTTTTTTTTTTTTTTTTTTTTTGGACAGGGTATCTTGTTGGTCCAGAACTCACAGAGTAGGCTAAGGTGGAGTCCCTTTGGTTTCTGCTTCTCCAGGTTAGAGATAACCACACCCAGGTTTTATGTAGATTCTGGGGACTAAACTCAGGTTCTCACGCTTGTTTTATAAGCACTTCACTATAACCTGAGCCCCTAAGGCTCATCTTTATAAACCAAGGCGTCCCGGTCAGCCTTCTCTCTCTGGTTTGGTCCATTGGTCCAGAGAGATGGAGTTTATGTCTGGGACCTTTCATGCTGGCTGCCGGGAAGAACACTTAACCTCTGGCCATGCTCTCGGGGCCACCTTTAGGGGTGAGGCCATTGCATAGCCTTGCCAGGACGTAATGCTTGCTTACAGCCACCTTGATGACTTCTGGCTTTGCCTCAAGCCCCCACGGAGGCTGGGGCCAGTTAGGGATTTCTGATTCCCGTCTCTGCCTTGGGAATGAAGAGGGGAACATTTCCAGCTGGGGTTTAAAGGTATCAATTCCCAAATGGAACTTGGCTTTCCCCTGCTATTTAAAAATCCTATTTGGTAAGCACTTCACAGAGCAATAGCTCTGAAAGAGAGAGAGATTACTTTCCCATTAGCCCGGCTTAGAAGAATGCATTGTTATTCAAAAGGAATTTAGGTGCAATGTGGCTTTCACAGTTTAGAGAGTCAGTCTTCTGGAAGCTGGGGATCCCCAATGGATAGAGACACCCCCAAATCTGGTGAATATTGGTTTATATTTCATAATGATTCCCAAACCTCCTGGGCAGCTGGGCACGCAGGGATGAGTGTATAGCATTTTAAGCTCTGGGGGGGGGGGGGATGCTCTACTTCTAGCTTGACTCCTAACCTGGCTGCCGTCCATCTCTCCCTTCTAGGACCACTCAGCATTGACTCAGCTCTGCTTACAACTTTTAAGAAGTGGCCCAGACAGTCCGCATCGTCCCTGCCATGGGACCAAATAGTTCCCTGTTCTTCTTGCATGTGAGAGAGAATCTCGTTTGCTTTGTGTTTGATGTTGCCAGAGGGTGGGCCATGTGGGGGTGGGTGGTGAAGGGCAAGACAACCTGGCTGGTGAAGCTGACTCCGCTACCGTAGAGCTGTATTAAATGAACGTGTCCCATGGCCACCCAAACAGGAAAGACACTCCATCACCCCAAACCACCTGGGACCAACACGTCCTGAAAATGGTATCTACGTGTCATCAGGCTTGCAAATCAGTTGCTCCTACCATGCATAGGGCGCTGTGATACACCCGCAAAAACAATTCAGGATAGCAAAGGAGGCTCAACCCTATTCCTGGAACATTGTGAGATGTTATTAGAGTTCTTCACTCCCCCCCCCCCACGCCCCAAATGACTCTTCAGTGTTCTCCCTCTCCATCAAAGTTTGCCTGAAAACTGAGCTATCCAAAAATCTCCCATGATGCAACTCTCTTGAGAAGGCCATATTCAGCCCTAGAGTATACACATTTGCCGTAGAATGAAGGTGCCCCAGCTTCCTTTCCTTTATCTCTCAATTCTGTCTTTGGTGGCGATGACAACTTGGGTGTTCCAGTTTGTTTCTAGGTTGCTGTGATAAGCCACATGATCAAAGGTACCTTGGGGAGGAAAGGCTTTATTTCACTTTAAAGTTCATCACGGGGGAAGTCAGGGCAGAAACTCAAGGCAGGATCCTTGGAGGCAGGAACAGAGGCAGAGATGACTGAGAAAGGCTGCTTATTGTATTGGAGTCCTCCCCTGGCTTGTCCAGTTACCTTTCGTAGACAGCTCAGATCCACCGGCCAGGGATGGCACTGTGGCCCTGTGCCCTTCCATATTAGTCAACAATCAAGGAAATGTCCCTATAGAATGCCTACAGGGCAATGTGCTAGAGGCAACTCCTTAACTGGGATTCCTTTTTCCTAGGTGTGTGTGCGTGTGTGTGTGTGTGTGTGTGTGTGTGTGTGTGTGACACATTACTTTAAGCCATATCCTTTTTATTTCTTGCCCTGAAGACTTCACATGAGTACCACAACATAAAGTTCAGCCCAACTTTTAAAAACCTCACAGTCTTTCAACAATTCAAACACTTTTAAGAGTTCAAAGTCTCTTTTCAAGGTCTCTTAACTATGGGACCCTGTAAAATTGTAAGCCAAACACTTTCCTACTCCAAAAGGGAAGAGGCGGGCCATAAAAAAAAAAAAAAAATCACATTTAAGCAAAATCGAAGTCCAAGATGTAAATAACTCAGCGTTTAACATCTTAGGCTCATTCCCGATCTGAGCTTCACAGGGCTTGAATAGCCCCACACTGTTTGCCGCATAGGCTCAGGTCAGCGGAAGTCCACACTGGGTGTTGCCTGTGATCCCGATAGCTTCAATACACCGTATCTACACAACTGCACCTTCACCAGTGGCCTCTCGAGGCCTTTCTTCAGTGACCCAGCCCTGCCATATGGTCCCACCTCAGCTCCTTTCCACGACCCCTTCACGCCAGGAGTCTCCACTGCAAATGAGGCTGCACTGCCACCAAGAGCATATTTGCCAAGCCCTTCCGTGGTACCAAGCCTTAGCTTTTCTCCATGGTCACTGCAATCCTGAAGCTGTCACTTTGCCCAAACCAGCACTGCCACGAGAGAGACTCTTACTCATTACAGGGCTTACCCGCTATTTGGAGATGCAGCCTAGGCCCACCCAGGACCACAACTTTCGTGTGCTCATCCCGAGGGGATACTCCCAGGAGATTTTGCCGTTTCACTCCCACTGATTCTTCATGGTCCTCACAGAGTCTTTATTTCCCCCTGGGCCTCCTGGTTTTACTTTGACGGTAGCTGTCTCAGATTACACAACGACTTGGTGCTCACTGGATACTCAGTGGCTTTTCCAGCCCAAGTTCTAAAACCATCATTCCTACCACAAAACAGTCTGAGGCATAAAAGTCACATGATCATGACACCTGGGTAGAGATCTAATCATTCCTCTTTGCCTTCTAGAACTGCCCCATCTTCGTTCTGCACAACAGCAGGAAAGAAAACTTTGAACACCTTAGCAACACATTTTAACGTTCCCCCTTTTGAGCCAGTAAGACGTTTTATTGGATTATGACGTAGTTTGTAGTTTAATGTGGTGGCACATCGTGTGCTTTGATGAACCCGGCATGTTTACCATGGTTACGGACCAGCTTTGTTTGCTCTCTATTGCTCTCATCCACATCACGACCAGGAGCATCCTTGAAGAGGAAAGTGCTTATCTCACATTTCCAGTTAACAGTTCATCACTGAGGGACATCAGACAGAGCAGGTGCTCAAGGCAGGAGCCTGGAGGCAGGCACTGAAGCAGAAGTCATGGAGGAGCAGTATTTAAGGATCTGTTCTTCATGGCTTGTTCAGCCTGCCTTCTTATACAGCCCAGGTCTCCCTGCCCAAGATGTGGTACCTCTTACAGGGGACCGGGGCCTTTACCATCAATCATTAACCAAGAAAACGCTCCACAGGCTTGCCTATAGGCCGATCTGTTGGAAGCCTCTTCCCAGATGATCCTGACTTGTGTCAAGTTGACAGAAAGCAGAACAAACCGACAGCAAGCAAACACCCTAACCAGCACACTGGCTTACAAACCGACAACAAGCAAACACCCTAACCAGCACACTGGCTTTTCTATCTGGGAAGAAACCTCCCAAGGATGCTGGTTGCTGACCATGGACTCCACTGTGGGACCAGGTACATTGAAGGTGGCTCCACGTTGTCATCCTCATCTGCCCCTTGGCCCGTGTGTTCGCGACTTGTCTTGTGGGGTCTTCCTGCTTCAGATAATCCAATCCAGAACCTGCCTGGCAGACAAGCCCAGAGCCTCATTCCCCAAACGCTGAGTTGGCAATCAAGATTAAACGCCCCACTCTGCCTGCTCCATCTGCATACCTTGCCTGTAAATCTCTCTGGGGGAAAGTGATTTTAAGGGGAGGTGGGTCCCTCTCCCACTTCTTTCCCTTCTTATATAACCTTCACTGAACCGTGGCCTCTGGGTAAGGACAAGCATGACTGTGGAGATGGAATTTCTGTCCTTACAGTCCTACAGCACTGGTGGAACTGATGTGTACATGTTGTGTTGTATGGGAACATGATGGAAAGTGAGTCAAGCCCCGCCTGGGGGAGGGTCGGGGAAAGCTGTCTGCGGACGTGGTCTTATCTTGAATCATAGGGAGGAGGGGGCATATAAGAGGTTGGCATGGCCAGGGAGAAGATAGAGGAAGTCCAGGTGCGTTCTTCCATTGCCACAGTGACAAACGGAGCTGAGACTAGATACTTTACAAAGAAGGGAAGTTTATTTGATGACCAGTTCTGGCTATCCAGGAGCACAGTGCCCATTTTTTTTTTTTTTGATAATGAGGCGCCTGGATGTCTCATGTGGTAAATGACATCATCGTGGGAGTGGAATGGAGAGAGATCACGTGGTGGGAGACAGACCAAGAGAGACTCAGGAGCTAGGCCTGCTCCTTCGATAACAACCCACTGTGGGGAGAACTCAATAGCCTCTCATGAGAACTCCACTATTCCCCTCCAAAGCAGTGTTCCCAGTGACCTCTCACCTAAAGGTCCCGCCATCCCCATCAACATCACCACACTGAAGATCAAGAGTCCAGCACATGAGCCTTTAAGGCAGTGACTCTCAACCCGTGGGTCATGACCCCTTTGGAAGGTCACCTCTCAGATATCCTGCATGTCAGATTATTTGTGATTCATAACAGTAGCAAAATTACATTTATGAAGTGGCAGTGAAATTAATTTGCTTGGGGGTGTCACCACAACATGAGGAACTGTATTAAAGGGTGTCAGCATCAGGAAGACTGAGAGCCCCTGCTTCCAGGGGATACGTTTGAACTATTTTCAAACCGCATCAGTGAAGTAAGGTCACCATTGGCCATTCTCCAATGCCACCTGGAGTCTGAACCCCCTTTTCATAGCTGGTGAGCTCTCCGTCTTCTTTGATTGCAAGCTCTGCCAACCTTGCCTTCAGCTCACGTGGGCATGTGACTTAGGAGTCACCCGGGCCCTTACTCTGTATTTGACTTGGGGGAATGGTGATGTAAAAATGGACGGTACAAGTCCTGTTCTGCCAAGAGTGGCTCAGATGCTGCAGGGGGTCATGGGTTTCTCAGCAAGGTCCAGGGCTAGGTCTTCAGCCTCAGTAGAATGAATGAGGTGTGTGTGTGTGTGCGTGTGTGTGTGTGTGTGTGTGTGTGTGTGTGATGCCTGTGTGATGTCAGGAATCATTCTCTGTCACTCTTCCACCTTATTCATTATGGCAGGATCTCTTGATCAAACCCAGAGCTGACCTATACCAGCGTGCTCTGGGGAAATCCTGTGCTCGCACTCTCCAAGGTTGGAATTGCAGATGGAGTTCCACACTTACCCGATGAGCTGGATAGTTTTATATCAACTTGATACAATCTGGGGTCAACTGAGAGGAGGAAACCTCAAATAAGAAAATGCCTTCATAAGGTTGGGTTATAGGCAAGACTGTAAGGCATTTTCTTAATTACTGATTGATGAGGAAGGGCCCAACCCATTGTGGGTGGTGCTATCCCTGGGCTGGTGGTCCTGGGTTTTATAAGAAAGCAGGCTGAGGAAGCTATGGGAAGCAAGCCAGTAAGCAGCACCCTCCATGGTCTCTGTTTCGGTTTCTGCCTCCAGGTTCCTGCCCTGTGTGAGTTCCTATCCTGACTTCCTTCAGTGATGAACTGTGATATGGAAGTGCTAAGCCAAATGAACCCTTTTCTCCCCAACTTGCTTTTTTGGTCTTGGTGTTTCATCACAGCAGTAGAAACCCTGACTGTGACAAGTTAGTACCAGGATTAAGGGGTATAGGTGTGACAGACTTGACCATGTTGTATGGGGAAGGATTGTGGAAGGAGTTTGGAACTTTGTGCAAGAGAAGCCATTGAATGTTCAATCATGAGCTGGTTGGTGGGATCCTAGAAAAATAAGAATGTTGAGAGCAATGCAGAAGATAGAAGCCTGGCTTCTGATATACCATAGGGATGTTTAAAGACTCTGTCTGGCCATGTGTCATGTTAAATGAAGAGTCTGTGGTTCTGGTTAGCTGGGGGTGAAGATCAGCTGTGATTAAACTGATACCAGAACTATAAAAGTGAGGCTGCTCCTTCACCAGTGATCTTCCTTGCCTCTCACAGTGCTAAGCCTCAGCTGCCCCTCATGACCTCCTCATGCTCTCAGATCCAGTACCAACTAGGTGACTCATACCACCAAGTCCAGCCGCCAGTATGAAGTACAACCTTGGCTGCCTCTGGAACACAGCCTCCGTGTGCTGACTCCCAGAAAACCCTTCCCAGGTTTCACCTCTACAGTGCTGGTCTCCTCTTAATCACCACGACTTCAAGTATCCCAGAGAAGCAAAGGTTTCACTTTTATAGTCAGAGGACAATTCTGAGGAACACATTTTCTTCTTTCATCCTGGTAGGCTCTGGAGCTGAAATTCAGGATGTCTGGCTGGCGTAGCAAGTGTCTTTACCCATAGGACCATCCTGCCAGCCCATTTGCCTTGATTTGGGGTGAGTCAACTAGACCTTTGAACCTCTAAGTCTGATTCTCAGTACTAGACAGCCAGAACGTGAGGTTGCCATTATCTTTAAAAACCAAACCAAACCACAACAAAAATCAAAACACAATCATTGTAGCCCAGGCTGGCCTTGAATTTGCCCAAGATAACCTTGAACTTTTGATCCTTCTGTTTCCCTCCCCCCACCCCCACCCCAAATTTCTGGAATTGCAGGTGTTCTCCATCTGCCTAGATCTACACACTCACACTTCTCACCTTCTGACATGTAAAATGTCTTAGTATGGACTGGCTACTATCTTCAGAGTCATGGGGCCAGCAGGTCTCTAAAAATGAGGGGTCATGTGTAACCTATGAGAAGGTTTATTGCACTAAAAAGACCCCACCCCACCCCCCCCAACCACAAAAACAAGACTTTACTTCTAGGCTGGCGAGATAGCTCAGTGGTTTCTGTAGTTAGTTAATTGATCTTTTGAGACAGGAGCTCACAAGTTCACAGTGAGCCTGGGCTGTGTCACTATATTCTGTTTCTAAAAATAATAAATAAACAAAGCCAGTGATGTATTTAACCACTGGGAAAATCCCAGAAAGTCATGAGTGAATTATCTAGATAGCCACGGTATAGCGGCCTCATGCCATGATTGGCTTGTTTACTCACTGAAGGACATCCAGGATTTGGTGTGATGGCTAAAGCTGCTGTGAATATTTGCGTGTGAATTTTTGTGTCCACTTTGAGCTCCCTACATCTGGGACGCATGCTTAGAGGGCTGGTGTCATACTTGGCCTGTTCCAACTTTGGGTTCCCTCCACCGTTATCTCATAGCTTCAGCGTTCATTCCCACCCACAGTCCCTGGCTTTCCACGTGTATGGTTGGAGAGCAATCGCTTGTTTGATTTTTGTTTCTCTCTGTCTCTCTCTTCCTATCTGCCCCTGCCTCTGTCTATCTTTTTTCTGTCTTTCTCTCTGTTGCTTTGTCTCCGTCTGTCTCTGTGTGTGTGTGTGTGTGTGTGTGTGTGCGCGCGCGCATTTGGAAGTCAGAGGATAACTTTGTGGGCTTGCTTCTCTCTCTTTTCATCATCACGTCTCCAGGAATCAGCGTGGCTGGTCCAGTCTCCCGGCAGCAGAGGCCAGTGCTGACCTCCTACTCAGACACCATTTCACTAACGATTAGATATATGGCGGCAGGTTGGTCATATTTGACTCTTTTCACAGAGGAGTCTGCTGACTGAATGCCTTGGCCAGTGTCATGGTATTCCACACAACGGGCTATATCCCACGACACACATGGGATGGGTGTGGAACTGGGTCAGGTGCTTGGTCTTCACCAGTTGAGGTGATCATGCAACCTTCCTCCACATTCTCTGTCACTGTTACTGATTATTGTAGATTGAATAATCTATGCATCACAAGAATATATATACCACATAGTCATATTGTATTGGCCTTTTAATGCACTGGACATCTAGTTTGCTGTGTGTGTGTGTGTGTGTGTGTGTGTGTGTGTGTGTGATTTCTTCATCAGTATTCATCAGGGATGTTGGCCTTCAGTCTCTTTGCAGTGTTTTTGGCTTTTGTGTCAGAAAAATGCTGAGATCATCAAATAAGTTTGGAAGCGTTCCCAGTGTTCCTTGTTCATTGATTTTTCTTTTTGGAAGCGTTTGGGAAGAGCTGGCCCTAGTTCTTTAGATGTTGAGTTGAATTCTCCAGTGAAGCCATCTGGTCTTCGGGGTTTCTTTGTGGAGAAGTTTTAAAAGTCTGATTTAATCCTTTACTAGGGATGTGTCTATTCATATTTTCCATTTCTTGATGATTAAGATTTAGTACTTTTCATATTTCTAGGAATTCATCTGCTTATTCTATATTTTCCAATATGTTTTACATTTTTCTTCACAGACATAATTCCTTACTTTCCATTAATAATTTTAGTTACCCAAGTCTTGTTTTTCTCTTTTTTATTAGACTGTATTTTTTTGTGTGTGAAATTCCTTCAATATTCTCTATCGTTTAGGAGCTGAAACTTTCCGCAGTCTGCTGTCTGCAGATCTTGAGCCAAGCAGGTTTCTGGCATAGTAATATAGAAACATGGACTCTTGTGGGAGTCAGAGGCAATAGATTCACATGTCCTTAATCTACAAACCTTGTACACCTAGAGTTTCTCTCTTCTA
This sequence comes from Mus pahari, assembly GCF_900095145.1. Lineage (NCBI taxonomy): Eukaryota > Metazoa > Chordata > Mammalia > Rodentia > Muridae > Mus > Mus pahari. The sequence goes on from NC_034612.1 coordinate 23,342,939, forward strand.
CTGTTGGCAATACAAGCAATACTTCTGTCCTTCACTACCTTATCTCCCCCAAAAGAACCTACTAGGTGCAGAATATTAGAATGCACCCAAGAATAACTAGTCACTGAAATATATTTTAAAAACGCATTTAATAAATGAAATATTTATTTCATTTTAAAGTATGTGTATGTATGTCCCCCTATATACATGATGGCAGGTGCCCACAGAAGCCAGACATCAGATCCCCTCAAACTGCAGTTACAAGTGGTTCCCACCTGAAGTGAGACTGGGACCCAAGATCAGGTCTCTGGAAGGACGGCAAGCATTTGTTACTGTTGAACCATCGCTCCAGCCCCAGTGATCTGCATCTTACATGGCAAACTACTCTTAAACCACAAGGGAGAGATTTCTTTAAAAAACAAACAGTTGATCTGATATATACAGATCAACATGGCATGGTAATCCAACAGATGCAGTAGTGGCATACATACCTTGGTGGTAACCAACAGCTCTTTAATTGGACTTCAGATCAACTCAACAAGAGGGGTACTGTTCCTGGAACTCAAAAACCTAGCCAAGTATTCAGTGCTAGTGAAATCATGGTTCTATGAGAAGACTCTATAGTCACCAATTTACTAAACCAGCATAATTCCTAATGGTAATCTATAAACACTTGTCCTTATACCCATAGATAAGTATAGTCTCCATCCCTTATCAAGAAAACTTCTCTTTGCAACAGATGAGACCACCACAGAAAAAAAATCACAACCAATCAAAACGCAGAGTTGTGGAGCCCAGTCTCAGTGGATACAGCTATAAAACTCTCCTGTACTCAAGGCTCACATTGGATAAGAGGGTATGGAAAAACAAACAAACAAACAAAAAAAAAAACCCTGCAAGAACCAGAAGGTCAGCGAGTTTGCTGTGATAGTGTGTCTCCTAGTAACATAAGAAGCTATACCCATCAAGTCTCAACAAGACCACCCAACATGAGCTGAACAAGAAAGGCATAAACAAACATGCCACATGGCATGGGGGAAAGCCCATGAGGCTTTAACCCTGTACACAGAACTGCAGGCATCTGAGTACAGATGGGAGCTGGAGAGGCAGCCCCCCCCCCCAGGGAAGAGCGGACCAATCGGTTATCCAGAGCCAGTGATGAGCCCTGAAAATATACATTCAAGTAATATTATGTGGGCTTGGCATGCTATATACAAATATATATATATATATATATATATATATATATATATATATATATATATATATATATATTTGTATATATATATATTTGTATATATATATTTGTGTATATATATATACACCTATATATGTTTGTACATATACACACATACATATTCATATCATATCAATAAAAAAGAGTTCATTATTTTGAAGGATAGTGGGGAGGGGTATTGGGAGGTTTGGAAGGAGGAAAGAGATGGGAAAATATAATTAATTTTTTATAATTAAATTTTCTTTTTCTGCCAGGTGGTGGCGCACACCTTTAATCCCAGCACTCAGGAGGCAGAGGCAGATGAGTTCAAGGCCAGCCTGGTCTACAGAGTGAGTTTCCAGGACAGCCAGGGCTACACAGAGAAACCCTGTCTCAAAGAATTGTTTATCTTAAAAAACAAACAAACAAGCAATAACAAAATACCACTGTGGCATGCATACCTGTAATCCCAGCACTTGGGAAGCTGAGGTAGGAGGACTGCGGATTTAAGGGCTGTGAGTTTAGATTATAGAGTGAGTTCCAGGCTAGCTGAAACAGAAAAGCGACCAGCCATCTAAGGCGAATCCTTTGTAAACAGCATAAATGAGTTACACTTTTGAAGAGTTAGGTGGTACCCAACAGGCACATGCACGCTGCCAATAAGTAAGTGTGGTCATGTATGGGTAAAATCAGCATGCTACTTCCTGTCCTCTATTCTAATGCACCGTTGCAAATGGTAGCTACAACATTAAGATACAAGCACTGCTGTGACAATATGCATGGCAGAAACAACTTCAGGGGTGCTGGAGAGACGGCTCAGTGGTTAAGAGCACTAGTTCAAGTTCAGTTCCCAGCACCCACAGTGGGCAGCACCTAAGCACGTGTAACTCCAGCTCCAGGGCATCCCACACACTCTTCTGGGCGCCGCTGCACAAGACAGCATTGACCCACACAGACACAGACGAAGTGGAAACTTGAGTTCTTCTGAAAGTCAGTTGTGCTGGATGTTGTTTTGCCGGGGGGGGGGGGCAAAACACGTGAAGGAGTGTTTTCCTGAAGTGGACACAGGTGAAAGGCTCAGGCAGACTCTGAAGGAACATTTAGCTGAAGCCGTCCCATGGTGAAAGGATGTTCTGCTAAAGCAAGCATGTGAAAAGACACGTGATGAAGGATTTTTTTTTCTTTTTCTTTTTGCTAGCCATGCATGTATTGGTCTGCCTTGCATTGCCTAGTTGAGCTGCAATTTGTTGGGACTCCATAGAGAGAAATGCATCAAAAAACCTTCTGCTGGTGTGCTGCCTTTTCTTGCTGCTTCTGTGGACTTGCGCTGATTGGCAGAGTGATGTCAGCTGAGGGAGATGCATGTGCTAAGGTGAGACCCGGTGGAGGATGGGTAATGTTTGGAGGAATATAAAAATGATTGGAAAGGCAGTGACTGAAGCTGGGCTAGGCTTATAAAGCTGGCTGTGCAACACTTGTTGGTCTCCTGTCTTAGTTCATCTTCGCTTCCCGGGGGGGGGGGGCACAGCTGAGAAGTTTCCTGGTGTTCCTGTTGGCCCTTGTCCCTCCTGCTGACTGGAGCTAAGGACGAGGCCTGTCTGTCTCTGCTCGGTATTGTCATGGCTGCTTGAGTGTTTCTGCCTGCATTCGCACTGAAGGACAGGAATATCCTAAAAGAGAAAGGGCTGTGAAAGGAAAATGGATGCCCTGTCAATTCACACTGATCAGGGCTCGATTTTTATTGATCGGACTTGCTTAAGTACAAGGAAAGATTCTCAGCCTGTCCTTGAGTCCCTTTGAAGCTGCCCCGGTGGTCGTAGGTGGAGATGAGTATCTGGTAGGCGGGTCCGAGCGATCGTGGGCAGTCCAAGGATCGTGGGCGGTCCGAGCAATGGTGGGCGGTCCGAGGGCCCTGCATTCTGGGAGATCTGGGGAGGTCCTCTCCGTAGCAACTCTGGTATGCCTGTGCGCCTGTGAAGGGCTGATGATTTGAGGGAGAGTGATTAGTGGAGGTGGGAGACCCCAACAGCTGCTGATTCGTGTCTGTTATCCTGACACTACTAAACTGGACTGCTGATATATCCGTGAAATGTTTGTGAAGTGGCTTGAGCTGCCGCTGCTGACCTGTGAGCTGAACTGCTGATTTCCAGATAGCACAGACGGAAGTTGCTCCAAAGAACCTTTCTAAACAGGTCCACACCCCACCCCATCCCCACCCCACCCCCACCCTATATCCTTTCTTTCGCACTACCTCTGGTGGGTGGTGGGCTAAAAGGGAGGTTAAAGCCTTTAAAAACCATCATTAAAAATAAGATTTGAAAAAAAAATCAAAGTTACACACAGACGTATGTAAAAATGCATAAATAAGGAGACAACTTAAAGGTGGGCAGGGGTATCCAGGCTCACTGGTTGACCATGTAGTCTGGTCTTAGCAGGAAAGGCAGGCCCAGCCTTGCGGTGTCTACAGTGAAGAAAAATCTCAGAGTGCGCATGCTAATATTCAGCTGTCCTGTTTTCTTCTTTTTATACAGTTTTGGACCCCAGCCTATGGGATGGCGCTGCTCAGATCTAGGGGAGGGGAGGGGGGTGGGGTGGGAACTCCCTCCTCAGTTAAACTCCTGGAAACAATTCTCAGAAATCCCAGCCGTGTGTCTCAGAGATGATTCCAAGTCTGGTCACACTGACCATTAAGATTAACCATCACGTAGTGCATAGGCACTGTGTTGTATTGTTTTTTTCTGGCTTCATCTCCCAGGCCGACCTTGAACTCATTATCTGATCCTCTTGCTTCAGCCCCTCAAGTGTTGGGATGACAGACATGTGCCACCAGCTTTAGTCTGTATCTGAGGGGATGAGGTCTGGGGCTTCCTCTTCTACCAGCTTTCTGATGTCATGCTTTCTCATTACCTTTTAACTATTTTTATTGTGTAGGAGTGTGTGTGTGTGTGTGTGTGTGTTACCTGCAGACACACATGGAGGCCAGAGAAGGATGTCCCATATCCTGTTCTATCACATGCCACTTTATCCTTTGATGCAGAATCTCTCATTGAACCTAAGGCCAGAATGGCAAACCCAAGCAATCCTCCTGTCTCAGTCTCCAACAGCACTAGGGTTTGAGGCACTTGTAGCCATGCTTGGCTTTTATGTGGGTGCTACGGTCAGAACCCGTGTTCTCTCATCTGTACACTAAGCCCTCTTATTCACAGAGCCATCTCACCAGTCCAGAGTTTACATTTTAATAAGACTACAGTAATTTTTTTTTTTTTTAAATCACACCCAAACCTGGCAAGCAACAATAGAAGTGGTCCCGACTCTAACCTCTGGTACCTCCCAAGCTGGCCGAGCAGACATCAGAACGAGGTCTTCCCTGAGGTTCGTGCTGGCGACCCACTCACCGCTTTAAATGCTTGACAAAGTGCTCATTTTGCATTTTCCTCTGACCCAAATCCTCAATTAGTTGGCTTAAGTCTCCCGAGCTCCCAGATTAAATAGTTCTCTCCTTGAGAAAGGTTCAATATTTGCTCATTCAAATTAACCCGGCTTTTGCTTTTTCATTGAAGCGGCTCACCCACCATGGTGCCATCGTGGCTCTTCTTAATGTAGCTTAAACATGGCCCGTCAGAATACTGTCTTCTCCTGGACAGCCGTAGAAAGGAATTGATCGCTCCTTACCTTCGGAGGCTTTAATTACCTCCAATTGGAATTCGAAGGCCATCTCGGTAGCACAATTAATTTTAATCAGGAGCCTAAGTTTGTCACTCAGCCCAATTACTCTCGATTAAGTGATTCTGTGTTTCTTTTCATTATCAATTGATTGCGATTACTTATTATCAAGTAAACTCAATATGTTTATGACGATTCCATTAATCAGACAATCCCTGCTGCTCCAGAGCATGGTGATTCAATTCAGGGGCCCATATTTGGATACCTGGAAATGCTGTAAAAATCAATGCAAACCAGACGTATTTATTAAAAATCTGCATGCCTGGCTTGGGTTGCAAATGTTAGGAAAAACAAAAATGTGAGAGATAAATGCTGTTCTCAAGCCTCTGGTTTTGGGTGGGGATGCAGTCCATTTGGCGGTGTGTTTGACGAGCATTGGAGAGAGCCCAGGCTCCATCATAGAGACCATATTAAAAAGGCACCATGGTATACACTTGTGATCCCAGCAAGGCGGAGGTAGGAGGATCAGAAGTTCAAAATCATCTTGGCTACAGGGAGAGTTTGAGAGAGACCTGGCTGAGTGGAGGAAAGGGGACTCTAGTCCAAGGGAGGCTGGGAAACACAGGATAGCTAGAGTGAGATTCACAACTGCCACCACTGGCCACATTGAAGATGCTAGTGTGTACTCAGGGGTCTCAGGTACCTCCGGGACATGTACCCTGAAAACAGCTCTCTAATGAGATGAGTCATTTGGAAGACAACCATGGGTGCACAGGATATATGAGCCTGTAACAAGTCCAGAATAACCCTTCTCACATTCCCCTGAGAAATGCCATGTCCTATTACACGGGCCAGAACTGAGGTGTGTGGTGTGGTTGTGAGAAAGATGTGCCTACCTGTAACACCTGAAACAATACACTTCCAGTCTCCACTCAATATAGCCTTGTGTTCTTAGATAAAGCATCAGCTTCCCGAAAAGTGTTTTCTCATGCTTAAAATGGGAATAAAATGAGCCAGTGAGATGACTTCATGACTAAAAGCCCTCACTGTTAAGCCTGATTGCGTGAGTTCAATCTCAAGGACCCATACTGTGGAAGGAAAGAAGTGTGTCCTGTTAGTTTTCCTTTGACCTCCAGACAGTGACATACACACGTGTGTGAGAGTACACACACACACACACACACA
>NC_034612.1:23349206-23358331 GCF_900095145.1 Mus pahari
GTGTGTGTGTGTGTGTGTGTGTGTGTGTGTATACATACATGCAGGGGTCATCAGAGGCCAGAGATTTCAGATCCCCTGGAGCTAGAGTTGCAGCAGTTAAAAGGCTTGACACAGGTGCTGAGAACCAGAACCAGAACCTCATGAGTGCATGTTCTTAACCACTGAGCCATCTCTTAACACCTCTTCACAAAACGGTTTCCATGGCAATACAATGAACCGAATCAGGTAGCTTGCAGGAGTACAGAGTGTGGATGTAGCATGCTTTCCAAAGCAGCAACTTGAGGAATGGGGCACAGGGAAGAACGCTGTAGATGGCCACGTTATTAAACTTGAACAAAGCAGCTGAGATGTTTCAGAGATTATAGAGTTGATGGACAGCGTGCAGGAACGAGGATGACCAACCACCCCAGTTTCCCCAGAAAACTGTCTAGGGCAGAGCAGGATGGATAGTGATGATGCTCATGGGAGAAGAGTTTTCACCACAAAGGAAGAGTGTGCAGGTGGAGGAAAATGGCTTCAGGTGGCGTGGGGGTGCAGCACCAACTTCTGTCCTTGTCTTGTGGAGAGAGGTTTCTTCACCTTCATCTGCAATCTGGACTCATAAGACGCTGCTGCTGCTTAGACTGGTCATTTCTTCACCTTGTCTCAGGGAGAGCTTAGCTTATCTGTCTGCTATAAACAGAAACTTAGTAGATGCCTGTGGCTTCATTTTCCATTGCTGTGATAAAATACCCTAACAAAAGCAACTTCAGGGAAAAAAAATGGTTTAGAATGCAAGGGGTCAGGAACTGGAAGCAGCCAGTCATACTCACAGTTGAGCATAGAGAAGGAATGAATGCATGCATGACAATGCTCATCAGAGTACTTTCTCCACTCTTATATAGTTCACAATCCCCTGCGTAGGGAATGGTGCCGCCTACAGTGGATGGCTCTTCCCATTTCAATGAACATAAGTGAGAAGATTCCTCCAGCACATATGCCCACAGGCCAATCTGATCTAGACTGACAATCCCTCATTGAGATTTTCCTAGGTGTGGTAACGTTGAATAGAAAAGTCCCCTACTGGCTCACGTGTTTGAACACTTTGGCTTCAGCTGCTGGTGGTGTTTGAGGAGTTTATAGAACCTTTAGGTGACGTGGCTTTGCTGGAGGAGTGGGCTTTGAAGGTTGTTTGTCTTGCTCTCATTTCATTCTCTCTGCCCTGTATTTGTGGCTGAAGATATGTCCTCCCAGCTTCTTGTTCTGGTCACCTGCTTACATGGCTTCCCCACCATTATGGTCTCTCTCTCTCTCTCTCTCTCTCTCTCTCTCTGGAATGGCACACAGAAATAAACTTTCTCCTATAAGTCACTTTGGTCATGGTTTTACACCACAGAAACAGAAAAGTAACTGATGCACTGTAATTTTTGACTGTATCAAATTGATAAAACTAACAACCATTGCAGTGGTGAAATAGAAGTCAAATGGAGAGAAAGAATCTTGAGAGAGACTCATTTTGGTCCCATGATCCAGTTTCATTGGGTGTTGGCACTGCCCAAATATAGGAGTCAATAAATCTTCCCTTTTGGCTTACTCTTGGCAAAGGTGTGTTTTGGTCAGTTACAAAGGAATAAGTTCTGATGAACGCCTCTTTTTTCTCCTATTTGTCTTCGTACCCCAACTGGGAGTTTTTGGAGTACTCAGATACTCAGTAAATATTTGTGCAATGAATGGGTGAATGAATAAAATTGTGAACTATATGTGAGTTTGTCTTGGACCTGTGATATTTGGACGAACAGATCGATCCTCTTTTTGGGAGACGGACAGATGCCTTTTGCCTGTTCAATTCTTCCTTAGCTCATCCTGGTTTTATTTTTGCTCATTTGCTTTTGATTCTGTTGTTGTGTTCTTTGTTTGTCTGTTCAGGAAGGGTCCCATGTCACCAAGGCTGGCCTCAGCAACACTATGTAATCGAAGATGGTCCTCCTGCCTCCACATCCCTGAGGGCTAGGATTACACGTATATACCATCTTGCTATATTTACATAGTACAGGCCTTCGTGCATGCTAGTCAGGCAGCCTACTGAGCTACATGCCCAGCTCCAGTCCTTACTGGGAATCCTGGAACCAGAATAAATCTCTCTTTAGATTGTTCCTTTCTCCTTTGGTCTCTTTCCCCACTGTGATGACAAGTTTTGTCTAGACTTACCTGGTCTACAAGTTACTTTCTGTTGCTATGGTTATAAAATGTATGGAAGAAAGAGTTTGTTTTTATGTTCTGAGAGAGAGGGGGGCATAATGTAATGATGGGGGAGGCACATCAGCAGGTGGCCAGATCAGGACACTAAGAGGTCACCACAAATATATAGCAGGGAGAGAGAGAGAGAGAGAGAGAGAGAGTGAGAGAGAGAGAGAGAGAGAGAGAGAAAATGAGAATATGAATATCCATCCCCTACTTTTTAGCTGAGTGCATCCACTTATGGAAACTTCAATCTATAATCTATATGAAGGACAACACAAAGATCAAGAATGTGATGAAGGAGGAGGAGGAAGAGGAGGAAGAGGAGGAGGAGGAGCAGCAGGAGGAGGAGGCAGAGGTGGAGGCAGCTGTACCAGCAACAGAGGAGGTTAGGAATGAGTGGATGAGTCATGGGTAAATCCTTTAAGGGAAGCACCAGGCAGGGCTCTTCAGGGATCTTGACATACAGCTCTCCACAAGCCATATTTGCTAATATTCTTTCCCCTCGGTGACTTCTGCTATCTAACAAGTCCTGACAGGCTTTTTAATGGTAGCTCACAACAATGAATTGGGTTACAAGAATTTGACAGCAAGCAGATAGCCCTGCCTAAGACTTCAATTCTGCTGATAGACTGAGAATCACTGCAGAGAACCCTTGGGAAGGAAAATATTTGGGGGATGGGCTAATCCATGTCGCTGTGGGACACCTCCTAAGAGTCCGCCTTCCTTTCTTGTAAGCCCTGGCCAATCTTAACCCTTCATGATTTCATTGCCTCACTCCTTCTTCTCTAGGCTAAGTCACTGCCATCTTGTGGGACTCGGTCACAGTGCCAGACAAGTCCTACCATCTAGAGAAGCCTCAAAGAGATTTCGATCGCGGTCAGCGTGTTCAAAGCCTGCCTGAATTACAGAGCTCAGAGCAAGCCTAGGCAACGTATAAACAAACAGTGAATAGAGGTCTCAGGGGGTATCTAAGATGTAAAGCCCCTGCCTAAATTCCCCAGTAAGGTGCTTGGAGTGTGGCTCAGTGGTAGAGAGCATGCCTAGCATATATGAAGCCCTGGATTCAATCTCTAATACTGCAGAAAGGGAGACAGGGGAGAAAAAAAATGGAAATTTACTTATATGGCAGAGCTCCTAGGATGCCATCTTTAATGATATCTATTCATACCTCTATTTCCCAGAGAAACCCTTCAGTTTTCTTTAGTTTTATTCAGTGTTAAACAATAAGTAGTTTATCCCCCTTTGTGCGTGTGTAAACAAATTCTGATGTAGCCCAGGCTGGTCCTTAATTCATCGTGTATCCAGCAGGACGTTGATCTTCTGACCCTCCTGTCTCCATCACCAGTGCTGGGATGACAGGTGTACACCGTGACACCAGGCTCTTTGGGCATTTCTAAATGTGATTTCTGATGCTTGCTTCCTTTATTTGATGCTGTATGCTTTGAGACTGGCTTACATTGACCGGTGGGAAATGGGCATTTCTTTGATTTCATCGTAGAGTTCTGTAGTAGTCACATATGGCCAGTTATTCCATCCAGCGCCCGCTCTATCCATCCAGTGCTGACAGACATTTGGACTATGTCCAGCCTGGCATTTTGTAAACAATGCTGCTAAGAGTTTTCTCAGGCTTACCTTTCCTGAGCCTGTGTGGGAAAGCCTCCCCCAAACTGTATACAAACCGTAGTACTTCAGGATCACACGTAGATGGCATACATTGTACTCATTCTCACAAATTCTAAAACATTTTACATTTTATTTATGTGAATGGGTGTTTTGCCTGCATGTATGTCTGTATACCATGTGCCTAACAGTGCCTGTGGAGGCCAGAGAAGGCATCATATCCCCTGGAACTGGAGTTACAGCCAGCTATGAGCCAATACATGGAACTGAGAATTGAACTCAGGTCCTCTGGAACCAATGCTCTTAAACACCAAGACATCTCTCTAGCTTCGTGCTGTGATAGTTTTAGGTGTCAACTTAACACAACCTAGAATCACATAAAAGGAGGGTCTCAACAAGGGATGGATTGGCTAGATTAAGTTAGCCTGTAGGCATATCATGGAGAGATTGTCTTCACTGCCTTAATTGAGGTGGGATGACGGAGCCCACTGTGGGTGGCAACATTCCCTAGGTTTGAGCATAAAACTGTGTGTGCACAAAGAGTTGAGCACTAATGAGCACGCACACATTCCTTTCTCTCTGTTCATGACCGGATATGATGTCACTAGCTGCTGCACTAGCTTCTCCACTGGAAGTCAAAATGGACTGTAACCTAGAGTTGTAAGCTAAATAAACCCCTTTTTTTTTCACCCCAAGTTTCTTTTGGTCAGATATTTTATTACAGCAACAGCAGCAAAATTCAAGCATATGTTCAGGGCTGTAGTTTGAAACTAACGAGTCCCCGACAGGCTCTTGTTCCAAGTGCTTGGTCCTCAGCTAGTGGAGTTGTCCTGAAGGTTGCAGAGCAGAAGTATCTCAGTAGGGACAAGGCTTAGAAGGTTAGAGCCAGCTTGGCTTCCAGCCTGCTCCCTCAGCTTCCTAGCGATCTCCATGTGGACAAACTGCTGCTCTTTGCGCAGCAATCCTAGATAGAATTGCTCGATCATGCCTTTCCTGGCATGGCAGATGGAGACGCTCTGAAGCCACAAGCCAAAACAACAGCATATTCCTTTAAGCTGTTTATGTCAGACTGCTGGATACGGTGGCCATGCCTGCATTCTCAGCACTAGGATGCTGAGACAGCAGGGCTGCTATGATGGGTTCAAGGGCAGCCTGTGCTAAAGAGTGAGTATCTCTAAATATTGTCTATGCCAGGCTTCTGCCACTAAGACAAGAAAAGTAAAAGAAAAAAAATTAATCCATTTTTCTTCCCTCCTTCCTTTCTTCCCTCCCTCCCTTCTTTCCTTAATGGAATTAAGGACAGAACTTAAGGTTTTATACATAGTATGCAAGCACTCAACCATTGAGCCATGTGCCTTTTTTTCCCCTCCTCTTCTCCTTCCTCTTCCTTCACCTTCCCCTTTACTTGGCATGCCCTCTCTTCCTCTGGTAGGCTTTGTTACTTAGGCTGGCTTTGAACTTCTGCCTCCATTTCCCAAGTGCTTTTACTATTCACCACCACCCTGGTTTTTATAGTGCCTTGGATCAAGTCTAGCACATGGCACAAAACCCAACTAAATTGCATACTCTACTCTCAGCCTCTGCCTTTCGGGATGCTCTTAGGAAAGGCCCTTAGCATCCCTGAGCCTCTGCTGGGAAGACTTGGATCTTTGTCTCTGAAGGATGCAGGAGCCTGTGGGAGCAGAGTACTTGGCACTTGTAGAGAATGGCAACACAGCCCTCCTTGCCTCACAATAAGGCCTCAAAAATCATGCGGAGCAGCCTGGCCACCTGACCCTATGGGATAGATTCATTCTGGTGACCCATAGTTGTGAGTCACTTGCGGAGACTGGCAGGCTGGACTGTGCTCCCCTGCCCCCATGGGGAGGTTGAAAGCCCCCTGTGACAGCCGCTTGTCACTGTTACTTCTTCTAAAGGGCATGGGTTCCCCACATCTTCCCCCCTGGTAGAGTTCAGCCGCCAAGTGTCAGCAACGGCAAGGATATATGTGGGTCTCTCTTCTCTGAGACAACTTTCCATCTTAAATTTAAAATTAAGCTACCAGAGTAAGGCTGAGGGTCAGCCAAGAACAAAGCTATTGCATGGCCCCAATTTCCCATTTCCACCCCGCTGCAGACAGGCTGCTGATATCAGCCATCTTCCTTGAGCCAAAGGCCATCTGGACTCTTCCCCTTTTCTGCCCTGCAGCTCAGTGTCTGGTGCGCATGCTCAGGGCAGAAGACACTCCCTCCCCCCCCCCCCCCCCCCCCCCCCCCCCCCCGCCCCGAACTGCAGTGTCTGCATCTTCCTTTGGTTTTCCTGAAGGGTGGAAGAGACAGAAGCAAGCCGTAGTGGGCCCTGGCTAAAGAGTTTGATTGCAAAACTAGCTCAGTATCCCAGCCGTTAAATTCCCCTTTCCATTTTCTGTTACCAAAAATAATACAGCCGAACCCCAAAGCTAAGGGCATGGGATGGTTCATACCCATGGGTTCCTGTGTGAAGCGATTTGGCCAGTGGTCCTTCAAGGTGTGATTTCCCTTCCTGCTGAGATGCTGGGGAGATGGGGGGAGGGACCAGGATGAGGAGCAAGTTCTTGTACTCTTCTAAAGGGCATAGGAGGAGTTCTCCCTCCACGGGGGGGGGGGGGGCTCACAAAAGTGTGTCTGCACAGAGGAATATAGGGTGTGAAATACCAGGACCCTTGAAATCATAGCAGAATTTGCTTCATGGCCCTCCTGGCTCACTACCCCATCCTGTCCCTGTCCTCCCTCACCCCTGCCCTATTCTGATTCCTCCTCTTCCTCTTCCTAAATTTCCAGATTAAGGCTTATCTCATGCAAGAGTGACTCCAGAGGCTGGTGCGTGCTCTGATGGAAGGATCCCTCAGACTTCATTGTCTGTGGATGACAACCTTGCTGGAGGTCATATCCAAAGATGGATTCTAGGCTGCACCTGGAGAGATGGGCTTCCTTTTTTCCCTATGTGCATGCATGTGCAGTGTATATGCATGTATGTGTGTTGGGGGAGGGGGTATATACAGTCACGTGCGCACAAGGAGGCCAGGTGATGTCACATATCCTCCATCATTCTCAGCCTTGAGACAGTCTGGGGACAGCCAGCCAGCCCCAGTGATCCATCCTTAGCTCAGAGTTTTCTCCTTCTCTTCCCTTCCTCTCTCTCTCCTCCCTTCCCTTCCTCCTTCCCTCCCTTCTCCTCCCTCCCCTCCTCCTCCCCTCCCCTCTTCCCCCTCCTCTCCTTTTCTTCTCCCCTCCTCCCCTTTCCTCTCTTCTTCCCTCCTCTCCTTCTTCATCTTCTTCCTCTTTGTTTTCTTTTTACAGGGTCTGTGGCTCAGGCTGACCTTGAATTCCCCACCCACTCACCATCCTCTTTCTTCCACCTTCTAAGTGCTTGGGTTACAATTATGTACCTACAGGCCTGGTGTATGCATTGTTAGAGAATAAACTTGGCTCTGCATGTTGGAAGCTAACACACCACTAACTGAGCTCTACCCCGAGTCTGAAAGCAGTGTCTATGAGCTTTTTCTCTTTGAAAGCCTAAATCTTCCCCAGACTCTGTCTGGTTTCTTATCTAAATAAGCATGGGAATGTGGCCACCTTGGTTCCCACAGAGCCCAACATGAGTCTGTGACAAGAAGACACGTTAGGATCCATCTCCAGGTGGTCAACTAAGCAATCATGCTAAGCAAAGGAAGAAGCTGGGACTGGCTTCACCGTGTCTGCCACAGTGGTCAGAGGAGATTTCTTACTGACTGCTAAGGAGTTAGTGGATATTAATGTCTTCCAACTGAAAGTGAGCAAATGCGGGTCTTCCTACAGATATCCTGGTATGCAAGGAACCAACTATTTCTAAGGCAGAGAGACACTTTTGTCTATATCTTTTCCATGACTGTTTCAGTGTGGGATGAACTTACACAAGCTATTTGGCTTCAATATTGACAGAGTGGAGAGACAGAAGGCCAGCTGGGCTGGGCCATGGTTTCAGCTTATACCTCACCATCTTAGGTAAGAATTTTGAACAGAGAAATAACTGTGAGCGTGGATCATCATTAGTTAGCTTCCCTAGAATCCCCCAGTGAGGGGCTGGGGGCGTGGCTCAGTGGTAGAGCCCCTACCTAGAATCCCCCAGTGAGGGGCTGGGGGCGTGGCTCAGTGGTAGAGCCCCTGCCTAGAATCCCCCAGTGGGGGGGGGGCTGGGGTTGTTGTTTAGCAATAAAACGCTTGCGTAATATACATAAAATCCTGGATTTGATTCTCAGTGCTAGAACAAACAAGAACAAAATCTGAACGTAAAATGAAACATGTACTGGGGACCCGATTGGATCAAATATTAAATTGCTCTTTAGAGATTCTCCCACAGTCCAATTGTCCTGGAAATGCCTATTGGAGATGTGTGTCTTCATCAGTGAAGTGGATATAGTAACAGGAAGTCAGAGGAAATTAATTATAAGTCACATGAGAGAGAGAAAGTTGAAACTGAATTCCACTTGCTTTCCAAGGACTGGAAACAAGAGAATTTTGGAAGTATTATCTAATAGACATATTTTATGTTTAAAAAGTGTGCGCGCGTGTGTATGTGTACTGCAGTCTACCTGTGGTCATCAGGGGACATCTTGTGGTGGTCCTCTCCTCCTTCTATGGAGGCTCTGCACATTGAACTCAGGACACCAGACTTTGTGGCAATTGAATTTATCCTCTGAGCCATCGTGCAGGCCCACGGGTACACTTACAATTGTTAAAATGGGTAATGAGGGCTGGGGAGTCAACTCAGTAGCTAGGATTGCACGCTGTTTGTTTTTTACAGAGAACTCATAGGAGTTCAGTGTCAGCACCGGTGCCTGGAATCTTGAAGCTGCCCAGGCTCCTCAGACAACGGCGCTCGTGTGCACAGACCCATACATAGACCCCTCCCTCGCTCATAATCAAACATTTGAAAGAAATTGGCAGTGAATAGGAAGAATTAAAAATTTAATTATGTGGGACTGGAGAGATGATGGCTCAGTGGTTAAGAGCTCTGACTGCTTTTCCAGAGGTCCTGAGTTCAATTCCCAGCAAACCACATGGTGGCTCACAACCATCTGTAATGGGATCCAATGTCCTCTTCTGGTCTGTCTGAAGTCAGCTACAGTATACTCACATGCATAAAAATAAATAAATCTTTTTTAAAAAAGGATAAAAAATGTAATAATGCAGGCTGGTGAGATGGCTCAGTGGGTAAGAGCACCCGACTGCTCTTCTGAAGGTCCGGAGTTCAAATCCCAGCAACCACATGGTGGCTCACAACCATCT
>NC_034612.1:23359096-23401611 GCF_900095145.1 Mus pahari
AACAGCAGTGTGGAAGTGTAAGCTGAATAAACCCTTTCCTCCCCAACTTGCTTCTTGGTCATGATGTTTGTGCAGGAATAGAAACCCTGACTAAGACAGTATGCGTTTAATTTTACAGTTCCTATGACTATTAGCCTGGGCATGGAACTTCCTTTTGTGAGCTAGACCCTTCCACATCAACAATCAATTAAGATAACACATAGCAGCCTTGCCTACAGGCCAATCACATTAGTGTATTTTCTCAGCATCAAGTTCCCTCTTCCCAAATGATTCTAGCTTGTGTCAAGCTGGCACGCACACACACATACACACACACACACACACACACACACACACACACAGGTTCTATAAAGCTTCCTGGAGAAAGACTCCATTCTTAACCTTTCTCATCTGAAATACTGTTCTAACCTGGTACCAGATAGAAACGTACCCGAGTGAGACCATATTAGTCACTTTGCCATTGCTGTGACAAAATATCCAACAGAAACAATGTAAGTGTGTATGTGGGGCATGAGGGGAAGTTTATTTGGGCTTGCTGTTGCTAATGGTCTCAGTATATCATGGCTGGGAAGGTATGGTGGGGGCTCCCTTATAACATGGCCTATAAAACCAGAACACTTCCAGAGCTAAAGACTGCCTTTCACAACCAACTTCCTCTAGTTAGCTCCACCTCTAAAGGCTCTGTGGCCTTTTGAGAGCATCACCTACTGGCAAACTAGCTTCAGTGCATGTTTATGTGGGCCACTCACTGGTAATGTGTAATGGGGAGCCTATGGGACCCTGTGGGTAAGGACACTGAGTGTTGCTTTGGATGAGAAATGTCCTACATGTAATTGAACACTTGGTACTAGTTGATGCTGCTCGTTGGGAAGGTTACGGACCCTTTAGGAGGTGGAACCTTGCTGGAGGAGGTAAATCACTGCGGGGTAAGCTTTGGGGATTTATAATCTGACTCCACTTCCTGTTCTCTTCTCTGTACTTCCTGTGTCTGGATGCAATGTGACCAGCCAGCTTCTACCTTCGGTCCTCAGCTGTCTGTCCCCACTCCTGGCATGGGTCAGGCACAGGGCACACACCTATGGAATGACTGCCTTCTTTGAAGCAGTCCCAAGAACCTTTCCCCGAGTCTCCCATGTGGAGTGACCACATACTTTACAGATGTTCTAACCACATCTCTCGATTCTCTGGGAGCTGTTTGTCACATGGTTGCCTTATTTCTTCCCTCTTGCCTCCAGGTCCTTTCTCAGCACTGTGGACACACTCTTTGGTTGGTCCTCCATCATTAACGCCCCCTCCCACTCCAACCCCCAATACTAGATTCACAATAGCTAGGAGAAACCAGAGTTTTCCAGGGGAGAAAGCCAAGACAATGGTTTCTCTCATGGTTCCTTTCCATTTGGAACATAATACACCTCAGAAAGCTAAGGCCCCACTCTGGAGGAAGCAATGACACCACACAGCATTTTTAGTGCTCTGAGTCCCAGAGTGAGGCGAAGAGGTGAGACACTGTCATCACCGTAGCTCGTTGCAAATGGTCTCTTAAAATAGTACCCGAGGTCTGAAGGAGGAGGTCTGGGCTTCAAGACTGTCAGCAAAGAGGAGCGTTCACCAGGCCGGTGCTCATTTTCCTATGGGATTGTTGCTCTGCTCAGCTCTGGGAGAGAGGTAATTCCTAAATGGAAGGGACTGAAGCCCCCCAGCTACAGGTCATGGCTCCAGGGACTGAGTCACAGGTACCAGCCCTCATTTCTTCAATTCACTAATAGAGCCTTGCTGAACTGTGGCACACTTACACTCTCTCTCTCTCTCTCTCTCTCTCTCTCTCTCTCTCACACACACACACACACACACACACACACACACACAGAGTAGATTAAATATGATGCTGTTTTAAGTGGTGAGACCAAGTCTGGTGTTGGGGTACAGTCCATTTTAGCACTGAGGTAGCTGCAAAGCAAGGCATCATGTATTTGAAGTCAGTGTGGGGGTCCATAGTGAGACTGTTAAACTTTCATTTCTGTTGCTATAATAAAATACCCTGACTAGAAGCAACATATGGGGAAAGGGGTTTATTTTAGCTCACAATTCCAGCTTATCATTCATTAGAGCATAGAAGCCAAGGCAGCTTGACTTGAAACAGCTGCTTGACACACACCACCCCCACTGTCAAGAGCAGAAAGAAATGAATGGATACATGCTTAGTGCTCAGATCATTCCAACAGGCCATGATCATCTGACTAAGGAATGATGCCACCCGCAGTAGACGGGGTCTTCCCACATCAGTTAGTGTGTGTGTGTGTGTGTGTGTGTGTGTGTGTGTACAATCCTCTACAGGCCAGCCTGATCCTGACAATCCCTCATTGAAACTTTCTTCCCAGATGATTCTAGGTGGAGACAAATTAACAAAATGGTCACAGCGATGATCACATCTCAAAAGGAAATCAGTAATAAATGCACCAAGGTTTTGCTTCCTATGATAACTCAGGAGAGAGAGGACGATGGCTTGGTTAGAGTGCTAGCCGAGAAGCCAGGGGAGGATGCATGACCTGCTACTTACTTGGACAAAGGTCTTAACATTCTGGGTGGAGGCTGACTTCTAGGATTCTGGTCTGCATGGAAGTGTGGAAGTGGTGTCATCTTCTGAAAGGAGGATATGGTGACGGCCACTCACCATTGTCAACTTGATTAGATTTGGAGTCGCCTAGGAGTCCCACCTCTGAGCATTATCTGAGGAATAATGAAGGAATTTCTAGATTGAGTTAATTGAATAGAGAAGACCCACCCCAAGTGTAGGTGGTGCTTCTCCATGGGCTGGGCTCCTGGACTAAATAAAACAGTAGAAGTGAACCGAGTACCAGATTTACCTGCCTCTGCTTCATGACTGTGGGTGGATGCCATGTGTCCCGCTGCCCCACACCACTGCTGCAGTGATGGACAGTAGACTTCAAAACTAGGAGTCAGAGTAAATTATTCTTTAAGTTGCTTTCCCTGAGAAACGTGAAAGCAGACGACACCCAGTTGACGGAGCAGGACCTGGTACTGCCCAGATGGGGGAGATAGCAAGACAGGGTTTCCATAGTTGAGTCCGAAGTCTGTATATGTGTGCACGAGAAGCAAGGACTATGGTTGTACATTTGGGTACTGTGGGGGAAAGATGCAAGGGATTCTGGGAAAAGTTAGCTCCTGTGTGCTGTCAGAGGACAGCCTTTGAGTAGTAAGTGAGCCCAAGATGAGAAAGGAACTGCTGGAGAAAAACATTTGAACAACAACAACAAAAAAAGATGCCATCAAAGATGTACTGCACCCTCAAGCTAGTTCTGCACAGATTCAGGCAAGGTTGTTTATGCACCATGAATTGATGCAGTTCTAAGGTAAATGCTCCTTTGCGGTGTGAAGTTCAGACCCTGGCAACAGTTGGCTGGGTCAGAAGTTTCGACACACAGAACCCCACCCGGGGTCCCTGCTTGGGGCCTGAGACTCAGGCAGTCCTGTGTAACCTCTAGCTCCGTCCGTTTCAGCTTCCTCTGGCACTGCGGCTCCTTCGCAGGATTGGAGCTGATGACATTTTGACAAATGATATGGCCCTGTGAAGAAAATCATTATTCCAAGCCGACAGCCGCAGGCTTCCCCAGGGCTGAACACATTTCCACAAGTTTGCCCATGAGCGAGTATGAAACCAGTTGGATTCCTACTTGGGGAAACGATATTTTATTTTCTTATAATGGAATTTAATCTTCCTTCCTTCCTTCCTTCCTTCCTTCCTTCCTTCCTTCCTTCCTTCCTTCCTCCTTCCTCCCCTCCTCCCTCCCTCCCTCCCTCCCTTTCCTCCTTCTCCTTCCTTTTTTTCCTTTGTTTAACAGGGTCTCACTAGGTAGCCCAGGTTGACTTTGAACTACACATCCTACAGCCTCAGCCTCCCCAGTGCCAGGAGGACAGACACACACCCCTATGCTTGTCTTGGTGTCTAATCTCTCCCCAAAGCATGTTTTTCACGAAGTGGCAGACAACTTCATTTATGGGTAGCTGGAGTCTTTTGTTTCCTTGGGCTTACATGCAAGGTCCAGGGCTAGACAGATGGGAGGTGGCAGGAGACCAGGAATCTTGGACCCCCACCTCTTCTGTGTCTTTCCAATCTTTAGGCCTCAGTCCATGTGATTGACCCTTCATTCTTCTCTACAGAGCTTCCTTAGCTATACTGGCCTCTACTTCTGAGCTATCCTTGAGCATGTGGGAGACCTGCTGTATCCCACTTTCTGGGCCCTGGAACAACTTCTCCTTACCCCTCTTTAGTTGATGGGTACAGTTGTGGACAGAGGCTCTCCAAAGAGGTCATGGTTGATTTGGAAGCCTCCAGGGCAGGATTAATGGCTCAACCAGCACAGTGACGGCTGGACAAGCATACATACCGGAGTTCACTCTCCTAAACCCACAGTCAAGAAAGGCTGATATACACAGACACATACTTATACATATACATCATAGACACCATATACATCATATACATGTTTCCATCCATGAATGAAGAGGTCATGGATTTGAGAAGGAGTAGGGAGGAGTATATGGGGAGATTGGGTGGGGGGAAAGGGAAGGAAGACATGATGTAATTATAATCTCAAAAAAAAAAAAAAAAAAAGAAAAGAAATTTAAAAGAAGACGAGAGTGATGGTTTGTGGATGTGTTCCTGGCACTGGAGAGGTAGAGACAGAGGAGGATCCTTGGGACCCTCTGGTCAACCAGCCTTGCTCGCTCAGAGAACTCCAGGCAAATGAGAGATGCTATGCCGGCTCCTTTTACAGTGACTTGACATGCTGGAATTACCCGAGAGGAAGGAGCTTCATAAGAGAAAATACCTCCACAGCACTGGGCCGTAGGCAAGCTTGTAGAGCATTTTCTTAATTAGTGACTGATGAGGAGAGGGCCCAGCCCATGGTGGGCGGAGCCACCTCTGGGCTGAGGGTCCTGGGTTCTATAAGAAGGTAGGTTGAGCAAGGCATGGGGAGTAAGCCAGTAAAGCAGCAGGCGTCTCTCCACGGCCTCTGCATCAGCTCTTGCCTCCCAGTTCTTGCTCTGAGTTCCCGTCCTGATGCCCTTTAATGATGGACAGAGAGATGAAAGTGTAAGCCGAATAAACCTGTCCTCTCCACGTTGCTTTGGTCATGATGTTTTATAATAGCAATAGCAATCCTGACTAAGACATACCCTGTCTCAAAAAGCAAAGTGGATGCAAAGTGAATGACTCCTGTAAAATAACATGTGGAGGTTGTCCAATGGCCCCTACATGTACACACATGTACACACATGTACACACACGTACACACACACACACACACACACACACACACACACTTCCAGACTGCTTGTCTTACAATTAAGGAAGTGATGGTATGTGTTGGCTTATATCTTAAGGGATGCAGTTCATCATGGCAGGGAAGGCATGACAGCAGGAGCATGACCCAGGCGACCATAGTGTCTGCTGTTGGGAACTAGAGAAAGGATAGGAAGTGGGGTGAGGCTATAAGACTTTAAGGGCTGCCCTCAGTGACCTACTTCCTCCAGTGCAGCTCTGCCTCTTAAAGGTTCCACAACCTTTTAAAACTCTGTCACTTGCTGGGGGCCAGGCGTTAAAACACACGAGCCAGTGGAGGCCACTTTGACATTCAAACCATACTAGCTGTTTGGTCCCAAACTCCGAAAGGCAGTGACTATAGGATTGTCGACACCGTTTCTCACAAGCATACGAATCAGAAAGGGCCACTTCCCTTAGCGCATACCCATGGTTACATAGCCTCCAGCTTCCTGCAGTCCCTATTAATATGCAGTTGTTATGAATATCAAGTCCCCCCCCCCTGCTAGCCTTGTGGCCCTTCTTACCCCCTCCACTATGCTAAGTCCCAGGCTGTTCCAGATTCTCCCCACCCCACCCAGCAGCTACCCAATTTTCTTCATAATGGTAAGACGCCCCTCCCTCAAGTGTTCCTCTCTCTCCACTCTCCTCTCTGCTTCTTAGAGACCACCCTGCCCTGGCTATGGCCAGTCTGCTTCCCTCGCCCTGCCCCTCCTGAGAGGTAGCCACGCCTGCTTTGGACTCCCCCAGATGTCTCTGGCTATCCTCTCTTTCATATTTACAATAAACCTTTTCTTGGAAATCCCACCTATGGAGCAGCTAGTTTGGCAGTTTCACTGTGCCCTCGCTTACAACGCCACACTTGACTCTGAGGTTGGGTGAGGAGGATACGTGTGTGTCCAGAGGCTGGGTCTGCTAATGCCTCTATACCCGATTTCTAGTCGAAAATGAGTCTAACAAGAGGAATTTTTTTTCCCTTCATGCAACTGTTTCTTTTTGTTTTTTGTTTTTTTGTTTTTATGTTGACTGTATTTTATACTCACAAAAAAACACCAGAGTGGTGACAATATTTCAACACAATAAGTCATTGTTGTGTAGCAGTCTTACAAGGTGTATTGTGTTTTACTACCTACATCCCCATTTGGGAGTCATAAACACCCCAAGAGCGAGGCAGGATACATATTAGTTATCCCTGTGAACTGGAACTCCTGCCTCCAATTCAGCAGGCATTCTGTTTCTCGGTATTTGAGTTCCATGAATAATTTTTTTCTAGTTTTGCATTATGTGGTCTTCTGGGGATAACTAGCTGGTCTGGAGACACGGATGCTGTCCCTCGAGTCCTGCGGTTCCAGGGCAAATCCTTCTTGAACGTTCCTTGCCTGGCTCATGAAGATGAGAAAGGTACCCCAGCAATCAGTCATGGCGCTGGACCCTGATGACCCAGACCACGATATATGGTCAGTATCACCATGTATCAGAGTCAGTGAAGAGCTTTTACCGAATGGCATATGTCTAGGTTCCAGCACAGAGAATTTCTTTTGATCAGTTGATTTTTAATTAATGGATTTTCATTTATTATTGTTGCTATCGTCATTATTATTGTTGCTAACATTATTGTAGTGTATGTGTGTGCATGTGTCCATGCATACATGTGTGCATGCATATGTGTGTATGTGTATGTACATGCCTAAGTGCATGCATGTGTGTGTATGTGTACATGCATGTGAAAGATGACAGATCAGATGACAACTTTATAGGTCCTCTCCTTCATCTTTGTTGAGGCAGGTTCTCTCTTGTTTCTGTGTCCTCCAGCCTAGCTGACCAATGAGCACTGCATTGATTCTATTGTCTCCACCCTCTAGAAGTGCTGGGATTGCAGATGCAGTCACTGCATCCAGCTCTTTAATATGTGTTCTAATGAGACAACCCTGGTCATCTGGCTTGTATGGCAAGCACCTTTACCTGCTGTGCCAACATCTTCTTGGCCCTGCTGATGTTATTTTTAAGCTCTGCAGGTGATGCTTATATATAGATAGTGAGATGGTTTATCTTGGTTGTCAGCTTGATGGGATCTGGAATCAACTAAGAAGCACGCCTCTGAGGTCATTTCCAGAAAGGATGAACTGAAGTCAGTGGTAGAGCCCCTGCCTAGAATCCCCCAGTGAGGGGTGGTGGGGGCGTGGCTCAGTGGTAGAGCACCTGCCTAGAATCCCCCAGTGAGGGTTTGCAGGCAGAGTTCAATATCAGAGCATCTGCTGTGAAAGCCAGCATTCAAAGTCTGGGGCAGGGCTCAGCAGTAAAGGAGGCTCCTAAGAAGTATAGCTCAATTCGATCTCTAGCACTGGATAATATATCTATTTCTACTTTGAAAAGAAAACCTTGAATTAATGACTTTCAGTATTTGTGAATGAAATATATTAAAATTCTGCAAATGTATTAATTAATGAAGTTTTCCATATAGAGAACAATAATCTTATGTCATCCCCCCCCCCCATAGAATCCTAGTTAAATTTTGTTTTTGGTCCAGTGGGAAGTAGATACTAATGATCTTTTAGAGAGGAGGGTTAATAATTCAGTTAAATGCCTTACGAACACACCCATACAAATGCATCACTGTCAATATTTTATAAGGTTTAGAGACAGAAACGACACATAGCATCTTCTTTTGCCATAATGACATCTGGAGAAGGCCACGGCTCTTTAGCCAACCAAGAGAGCCACTGGAGTTCTTTGTAAACTATACAGAAGCATGACTACTTGACAGAGACGGTCTCATGTTTTCTCTGTTGGGTTTCTCCTCTTCAATGGCCTTAAAGACATATTTGCATTTCACTGGATGTGTAAAAATGCTGCTGATGTTGCTGTTATATAGCCAAACATAAAATATCACATATTTTCAATCTTTGATGCTTTTAAAAGTGAAATTCACCAGAAAATGATTGATTCAAGCTTGACTGAGACCTTCAGACTAAGTTTGGATTTTTCTGTTTACCAAGGAAAGGAGTAAGAGAGAGAGAAAGTCTGACATCCCTGCCATTAGAGAACCAGCAGATGGACAGAGAAGAAAGACAATGAGTTTGATCAGGGAGACTGGAATTGCTGGTGTTTGTAAGCATTTACAGGAAGAATTTGAAGCTAAGAATGGCGTGGATATAACCAGACATAGTGATTCACACTTATAACCCCAATGCTTCAGACATGAATTGGGAGGAGACTCTGGAGTTCAAGATCATCCTACGTAGCAAGTTCCATAAGACCAGCCTGGGCTACATGAGACCCTATCTCACAGAAAACAAGGAAACATATATGTTACATAGTTATGTCCTCTTAATTGAAACATGACCTCCTGAGGCATGCAGGGAGACTCGCATGCCTAAGGACATTTACAAAGCTCAGGAAACGCATGACCCATGATTCACAAAACTCCTTCATTCTACAAGCAATAAACCATTGTTGAGGAGGAAACAATTTCCTGAGGTGGCCTGCAAATTGTGTAGAGAGCTCCAGGGATACAGATGTTGTGGGGTTGTCACCTATTCTGGGGATGAGTCTTTGGTGACACAGCTGCTGTTTACTCAGTCCTAATCCTGCATGTCACCCCAACACACTCATTTGGCTCACAAAGCTGGACTCCGGTGGGATTTAGTCTTTGGTCTGTCAATGCATTATTTTGGGTAGATGGGTGTTTTTCTCATGTCTTCGGAAGAAGTCCAATGCAGGAGACGTGGATTTGGGCATAACCAATAAACATGAAATTGTCAAAGCCAAGGCCGTTGAGAAGTGGGTAAGGAATCATTGGGAGAAGTCAGAGGAACATTTAGATGGAGAAGAGAAGGTAGGCCGCAGTGGGGCCTTCAGAACTTGGAGGTGAGTAGAGATGGTATAACAGGAAGAGAAGACTTAGAAGACCAGAACCAAAGAGGCAGGAAGGGAAACCCAGGGAAGACACTGAGCCTCCAGGATGATCAGGGCTCTTAAATACTTCACAATGATGGAGGCAGGAAGTAGATAGACCCCTGGAATAAGATAGGTAGGGATGAAAGACCCTAGGTTAAAAATAGAAACCTGTGTTCTCTGTAGCATAGGCCAAAGACTAAGAATAGTCCCTTCCTCTTCCCCTTCCTCTTCCTCTTCCTCTTCCTCTTCCTCCTCTTATCCTCCTAACCACATTTATTTATTTATTTATTTATTTATTTATTTATTTATTTCCTTCCTTATATTCACACCTACTTAATATGTCCCAGTCAGGGCCAGAGAACATGGCTCAGTGGTAGGGCACCTGCCTAGAATCCCCCAGTAGGGGGTGTGTGTGGGGTGTGGTTCAGTGGTGAATTCCCTCCCACTCTGCTGGTACCGGGGACTGAACTCACAATGACCTGGATTATCCTGCCATCTGGGACTCTATTCAGAAAATGTACGCTTGCAAGTTTGTAATTTTTTAAAACAGGGGATATAAAACTATGTCACTGCCTCCTTGGCTCTGAGACAATCAAAAGCCAAAGCGTATACCTCATTTCACCCAGTGCGTACATCCACTATAACATCAGGGGTGATGATAGAGGGATGGAGCCACATACCTAAATGAGACTCTTTCCTGGTTTGGTGGGCTCTCTTCCTTTTACTCCTTTACCTAATTAACGCATACACAAAACAGTCAAAACCCACCTCCTCATTTGAAGCACACAGAACACAACCTCTTTGTTGGCAACCCACTTTCAGGTCCCCTCTCCTCTGCCAAGAGCTTTTTTTTTCCTCCTTAGTAAAATCCCCCTCAGTGCTGGAGAGATGGCTCAGCAGTTGAGAGCACTGGCTGCTCTTCCTGAGGACCTGAGTTCAATTCCTAGCATCCGAGCCTGGCAGCTTAAAACCACATATAATTCCAGCTCTGGAGGATCCAGTTCCCACTTCTGGACTCTGTGGGCACCTGCACTCACATGCGCATACCCATACACGAATATACATAATTTAAAAAACCACTTTAATTAAAAAAATAAATGCCCCTTTCCTTAGCTCACTCTTGGTTGTTGTCTATGTGCTTTAGTCGTCTTGGCTATGAAATGAGAATCTAAAGAAGAAAACCTGCAATAATAGACCGCAGGGGGCAGAGGTCCGGGATGGGTCTTTGTCTCAGAATGTCATGTTTCAACCAAATGATCAGAGATGACAGGAACAAAAGAATGACCATGCTGTGGGGAGACTCGGTGTGTCATTGAGGTCAGAGGGTGGAGGTAGGGAAGGGATGAGAGAGCTAAAGTGGGGTTAGAGGGCAAGCTGTGAGCAGAATAAGATCTAAGAGGAAGCAAGGAGTGGGGCAGAGTAACACTGACACCCATCCCCCTTTCCCAGATTGTGTGTGTGTGTGTGTGTGTGTGTATCTGTCTAAAGAAGCCAGGGCACTGTTCCTCGTCCTTTAAAAAAAAAAAAAAAAAGAACTAAAGCACGATGCTCAGGAGATAGGTCAGTAGGGAAAGAACGGGCCTTGCAAGCAGGAGGATCAGAACTAGATCCCCCAACCCATGTACAGACACAGGATATGTGGGCCTGGAGAGCCTGCTCAGCAGTTAAGAGCATGCAGTAGACTCAGAGTACTGGTTTCAGCTCTAACACTGGGTCGGGTGGCTCACTACAGCCAGTCATTCTAGTTCTGGGAGATACCTGACACCCTTTTCTGGCCTCCAGTTCACCTGCAGACAGAGGTGCACATGCAGGTAATAAAATACATGTGTTTTATAAATTTTATGAATATATATTTAAATTATATATGTATATATGTCATATATATAATTTTTAAAGAGCAACAGGCCATGGTGGTGTGTGGTTGTAATACCAGTGTTGAGGAGGCAGTGCCAAGTAGATCTCTGGGGATCACTTACTATCAAGCCTGCCTAGCCTAGTTGGCAAGTTCCAGGCCAGTGAGAATCTCTGCCTAAACAACAACGACAATAGCAGCAACAGCAGCAGCAGCAGCAGCAGCAGCAGCAGCAACAGTAGCAGCAGCAGCAGCAGAAGCAGCAGTAGCAGCAGCAGCAACAGTAGCAGCAGCAGCAACAGCAGCAACAGTAGCAGCAGTAGCAGCAGCANCAGCAGCAACAGTAGCAGCAGTAGCAGCAGCAGCAGCAGAGGCAGCAACTGTAGCAGTAGTAGCAGCAGCAGTAGTAGCAGCAGCAGCAGCAGCAGCAGAAGCAGCAGTAGCAGCAACAGTAGCAGCAGCAGCAGCAACAGTAGCAGCAGCAGCAGCAACAGTAGCAGCAGCAGCAGCAACAGTAGCAGCAAGGGAGATGGTACCTGAGGTTGTACTCTGGCATCAACATTCAAGTACATCCATGTACCAACCACCCACACGTGAAAACTGTAGCATGGCAAGACATTTCCATGGACAGAGAGTTAGTGTTCCATCCCACTGAGATCACTGCTGTGGAACTCAGAGATTGTCTACTAGCCAGAAAACCAGGCCATAAGCCTGACCCTGACCTCTGAATCCGAGTGCCCAGCTCACACTCAGCACCTGATCGCGATGCTCAGAGCCATGTGTCTCAACTGTCTCTGGCCCTGAGAGGGAAGAGGCTGCCATGGTGGCATTACTCAGAATGCTGGAGGCGCCTCACCCCATCCAGCGGTGGCATCGATTGCTCTTCTCAGCCTCTCACCTGCCAATAGCCCAAGTCATGCTCAGCAGGCTGCTAATGTCTGTGGTGCTTGGTGTAGGGCTCCTGAAGCATCTTGAATAGCGTCCCAGTAGTCCCAGGGCTGAATCAATGAGACCCCCTCCATAGAATCCTGAGTGGGCTGGAAGACGGGCAGAGAGTCAAAGGGGAAGAGAGTGAGTGCTTGTGGGTAGGCAGGGCCCCTGGCTGGGCGGTGGGGAACTGCTTTGCTTTTCCTGGGAAGATGCAGTGAAAGGCACAGATAATGGATCCTGGGGAGTTTTATGTTTATTTATTTTCCATTTCCATATGTATTTGCTATGCATGATTGAGCACATGTATGTGTGTGTGCACACGTGCATGTAGATATTTTCATGTGTATGTGTTATGCACGATGGAGCACACATGTATTTGTGCATGTGCACATGCATGCACGTGTGGACATTTTCATGTGTATATGTTATGAATGTTTGAGCACATCTGTATGTGCACACACATGTGTGTATGTGTGTGTGCGTGTGTGTGTGTATGCGCACATGTGCATGTGGAGGGTGGAGGTTGATGTTAGGAATCATTCTGAATTGATTATGTTTCCACCTAATTCACTGAGGCAGGGGCTCTTGATCAAACCCATGGATCCAACTACCTTTGCTAGCCACCTTGCTTTGGGCTGGAATTACAGGTGAGTTGTCATGTCTGCCTGACATGTACATGGTGTCTGGGGACCCAAATTATGGCCTTCATGCTTGCAGTAAGTACTTTAACTACTGAGCCATTTTCCAGCCCCGGGGAAGCTTCTATGCTCACAGGAGCAGGATGAGTATGTTCTGTCAGGGTGGGTTATGCAGCTAAAGCTGATGAAGGAT
The DNA here is from genome assembly GCF_900095145.1 of Mus pahari. Taxonomy (NCBI): domain Eukaryota; kingdom Metazoa; phylum Chordata; class Mammalia; order Rodentia; family Muridae; genus Mus; species Mus pahari. The sequence goes on from NC_034612.1 coordinate 23,371,951, forward strand.
GGGGCCAGCCTGAGAATGTAACACAGTTGGTAGTGTGCTTGCCTTGTGTGAATGAACCCCAGGATTTAACCCCCAACACCAGGGGGAAGAGGAAGCTAGTTACTAAAGCCCTTAAGAGCCGGGCTTGCACTTTATGATTATTTCTCTCTTTTGTCTCTACTAGAACAATGGCATTTTAGCTGGGTAGAGGGATTTATGTTTATCATTCCAGCATTTGGAAGGTGAAGTAGGAAGATCTTTGAGTTCAAGACCAGCCTGGATTCCATCTCAAATAAAAACAAATGAAAAACAAATAAGTAAATAAATTACAATAACAACAACAACAATATATTTTAAAAAGGGCCATGAGTTCAGACCCTCAGAACTCATATGGAAGAGCTGGAGGTGGCAGTGTGTGCCTATAGTTCTAATAATGCTAGAGACAGGGGTGAGAGAGAGACAGGAAGATCTAGCTGAAGAGGCGTGTTCCCAGTTCAATGAGAGCCTCTGTCTCAGATAAAAGTGATCAGGGCAGATGGAAGATACCCAATGTTGATTTCTGGCTTCCGCATGTAGATTTATATATGCACCCATGCAGCTAGCTTCTACATGTATGTTCACCCATGTGCCCATGCATGTGCATATAAACACACATGTGTGTGCCAACACACACACATGTACACACACACACACACACACACACACACACACACGAGCTGGGTTTGTGGTACAGACCTGGGAAGCAGAAGCAGGGAAGATCATGAATTCAAGGCCTGCTTGAACTATGGAGTGATTTCAATGCCAGCTTGGACCAACTTACTGAGACTTTGCCTCAAGGAAAGAAAAGTATATATAAAAGATAAATAAATAAGGTATAACATACTAGGTTCTACCTCTCATGCAGCAATGTGCCTATGAATGCCCTATGCAGGTTGTGGCCTCCATTAACTCTCTTCTTTAGAGCCTTCACATTGAAACAGGCTTTGCTTTTCTGGCGAGAGTTTCCAAGACTAAAGTTGTTCAGGTAACACATCTGGTGGGACCTGAGAGATGCTCAGCAGGCAAGAGCGCTTGCTGATCTTTCAGGGGATTAGACTTTGGTTCTCAGCACCCTTATCAGATCCAGGGCATCTGATAGCCTCTTCGCCCTTGGCACCTGTACACACATGTGTACACACACACACACACACACACACACACACACACACACACACACACACATTTTCAAGAAGTGATGCTCTGGTGGACTTTTAAGGCTAACAGACTATGTCTAGACCACGACTTCTCTAAACACCAATCACTCCTAAAGGAGAAAATAATCACCAAAAATTTAGCAAAAGCTTCTGTCTTTTTTTTTTTTTTCTTTTTTTTGACATTTCCTAGTCTCTCAGCTATGCAAGCTTGGCAGTGGCAGGGACTGAAAATGCAGCAAGCTGCCACTGCCAAGGTTGTCCTGCAGGGACACATAGCTACGTTGGTGGCAGTAGATGCTGTGCTATTTGATTTGACTCCAGACACTCAGCTGGGCTGTACTTCTTGGAGAGTCCTCATGTTACTGAACTCCAGTTTGCAAGACAGGGTGGTGGCTGCTTCTGCTGTTTACCAAGTCTCAGTGGAGAAATTGCTCAGCCAGGCTGGGCTCAGAACCCAAAGGACTAAGTGTCAAGGCAAGGAAAGCTAAGTACCAACCATACTAAATCACTTATTCTTGCTGCTACAGATTCTTGAGGAAAGCAGTTTAAGGGAGGGAGGGTCTAGTTAAATCATATTTGAAGGTCCAGTCGGTCATGATAGGGAAGGCATGGTGGCAGGAACATGAGGCAGCTGGTCATGTTGCATCCACTGTCAGGAAGGAGAGAGAGAGAGAGAGAGAGAGAGAGAGAGAGAGAGAACATACAACATAAGCAAATTATAAACAAGTTGTCTCAATCCAGGACCCCAGCCTATGGGATGGTGCCGCCCACAGTTCAGGTGTGCTATTCCATTTCAATTAACTCCATCTATAAAGTTCCTCTCAGACANAGCAGTTTAAGGGAGGGAGGGTCTAGTTAAATCATATTTGAAGGTCCAGTCGGTCATGATAGGGAAGGCATGGTGGCAGGAACATGAGGCAGCTGCACACACACACACACACAGAGAGAGAGAGAGAGAGAGAGAGAGAGAGAGAGAGAGAGAGAGAGAGAGAGAGAGATATGCTGGTGCTCAGCTCAGTGTCTCAATCCAGGACCCCAGCCTATGGGATGGTGCCGCCCACAGTTCAGGTGTGCTATTCCATTTCAATTAACTCCATCTATAAAGTTCCTCTCAGACATGCCTAGAGGTTTATCTCTAATGTCATCCTTAATCCAGTCACATTGACAATGAAGACATATGTCACACACGGACAACTTACTATTTATCAACCTCCCTACGAGTCAGAAACATTAACTATTCTTCTCTTTTTGTTGTTGTTTATTTGTTTTGTTTTTCTTTTGTTGTTTTTGAGACAGTGTCTCACTGTCTAGCTCTAGTCAGTCTATAACTCCATGTAGACCAGGTTGCCCTCAAACTTATAGCTGTCCTCCTGCTTCTGTCACTTGAGAGCTGGGTTTCACTCAGCTGACACTGATATTCACAGAACCTAAGAAACAACAATCCGTGGTTTAAAAAAAAAAAAAAATTAAAAATCCTCTCAGGGTGATATGTCTTAATATAAATGGATCCCCCCACTCCAATCTATATTTATTGTTGAAGCAATACTATAATGACATCAAGGTTATAAAAACTAGAAGTAGTCAGCCTGTATGTACTACCTTCATCGGAACACAATTATGAAGCATACCACATGCATGCTTCTTTGTAATAAATCTTAGTCCACTTTGCTGGTGATTTTCTATGCATCTGTCTTTGAGCACAGACAGCTTGTAAGATTACTGCAGCATCTTGCCACACAGCTCTCCAAAAGCAACGTTTTGTGAGCTTGGTGTTATTTACTTTACAGTTTGGATATGAATGTCTTTAAGTGATGCTTTTGTGTGTGTGTGTGTGTGTGTGTGTGTGTGTCTGGGTACACATGTGTGCTCAGGTGTATATGCACCTATGTCTGCATGTACTTGGAGGCCAGAGAACAACCTTTTACATTTTATTTAGTTTTATTTTATGTGTACAAGTGTTTTTGCCTACATGTCTATACATACACCATGTGAACGCAGTGCACTTGGAAGCCAGAAGATGGTATTGGATCACTCAGAACTAGAGTTACTGATGGTTATGAATGTCTGTCTGTGTGGGTGCTAGGAACTGAGCCCAGGTCTTCTGCAAGAGCAGCCAGTGCTCATAGCTGCTAAGATATCTCTCCAGGCCCAGAACAACTCTTTTTGGGGGGAGTGGAGCACAATTTAACTCTTAACAATGCTCTTGTTTTCTTATGTAGTAATTTCAGGTCCATGGTTATAGTTTTGTTTGTGAGCTTATTTTTGATTTTTATCACATTTCACGTGCGTAGGACTGCACATATGCATGACATGACTTGCATGTGGAGATCAGAAGACAGTGTGCAGAATCAGATGTCTCGTCCCACCATGTGGGCCCTAGGGATCAAACTTGGATTATTAGAATTAGTGGCAAGCACCTTTATGCACTGAGCCATCTTGCCAGCCTGAGCCTAATTGTTGAAAAAGTCTTTCTTTTTTCTGTTAGTCCAAGAGGAGGTGGGGAAGGGGGAGGGGGGGAGGAGAGAATGAGAGACTGATGTTTTCAGCAATGTCTAACAAGTAACAGAACAGACATATCCTGGCTCAACTAGAGTGTTATACACAGCACCAACTTAATACCTGGCACATTTAATATTCCAAAACCCCAGTCTTTCATTTTGAGAGTTTAGAGAATTGATGGATTGCCTTATAATGTAATCTTCTTCCTAAAAGTGATTGTACTCTGCATATGTCTAAGGGACACAAGGGCAGTTATTCTAAAACATCTGAGGATTGGGGCTGGGAAGACAACCCAATGTCATGCAAGCCCAGGGACCTGGGCTTACATCCCCCGGAATCCACTAAAATCAGATGTGGTAGTGTACATCTGGAATCCTAGTGCTCATAAAGTGAGATAGAAGGCTGAGGCAGGAGAACGTGTGCAAGTTAATGGTTAGCAAGCCTAGCATATACAGGCCGAGCAAGAGATGCTATCTCAGGGGCAGTGGAAGGTGAGACCTGACACTCAAGGTTGACATCTGACTTCCCCACGTGTGCCTTGGCACGCTCACACTCGCACGTGTGTGCACATAGACTATACATGCACACAGCATACTCACGTACACCGTGGCTTAAAAAAATAAAATGCCTAAGGGGCACATATGCCCTTTCAATATCAGAAATTATAGGCTGGTGTGATGGGTCAGTGGGTTAAAGGTTCTCATTGCTAAGACAGGTTCAATCCCCAGGACTTAAATGATAGAAGAAGAGTATTGGCTGAAGAAAATTGTCTTCTAATGTACAACACAGACAGACAGACAGACAGACACACACACACACACACACACACACACACACACACACACTCTCCTAATTTTAAAGGATCACACTCAGCTGAAGAATGGAATGTACCTTCATGCGTCCAGGTGTCTCCTTGGAGACCATTGACTGCCGTGTCAGAAGGAGACTCCATTAAGATGCTGTGCCACCAAGCTGTCTGGGGAAGTATCCAAGTCCCTGCCAAGGCTCATCCCTCACCTCTGTCATCTATTTCCCAGACAGGGCTTCTCTGTCTGGCTCAGGGATGGAATATGAATCAGGTCATCCGTGGTTTCCTGAATTCATCACCTTCTTGTTCAAATTGGTAGTATACCTTAGAGCTGGGCCCGAAACTCTGGCATCTGTTTTCTAAAAAAAGATTTTTCCAGCTTGGGAAAAATATTTCCTCTGATCAAAGAAGAACAAGAAGAGTTAAGGAAGGGCTTGTTAAAGCTGTGAAATCAGGGGATGGGAGGAATGTCCTTTGGAAAAGATACTTGTCATGCAAGCATTAGGACCTGAGTTCAGTCCTCTACAGTCATGGAAAATCTGGGTACAGCAGTGGGAGCCTATAATCCCAGCACTGAGGATGTAGAGACTGAGGTTCCTGGGGGATCTCCTGGGTTGACCAGTTGACCAAACTGGAGAGCCTTGGCTCAGTAAGAAACCCAGTCTTCAAAAAAAAAAAAAAGTGAAAGGTGATTGAAGACATCTGACATTAGTCTCTGACCTTCATGTGCATGTGTACACATGTGCACCCCCATATATATGCACACAGATACCCTCCCCCCAAAAGCTGTGAAGGGGATGTCCTATGGGGAGGTGGTTGACAACATCTGAATACTAAGCAATAAGATGAAGCAATGGGAGAGTAGGTGGGATTATGTCCCCAGGGGACATTATGAGTTGTCAGGGTTATCCATGGTAGGATTCCAGTCTCTCTAGCAGCACTTTTATCATCTGAAAGTCACAGAAATTAACATAGCTATGAGCTTTCCCAGGTGGGTTGCAGGGTGCCAGAGACAAGGTATTTGAGTCTGAAAAGGGATGGAATCAAAGACTGTTAAGTGTACTAGAGGGAAATAGAGAAAGCAAGGAAGTAGAAGAATCCAGAGGATGAACAGATAGCATGGTTACAGTTTGAATCTGAACGCACCGCTCCCTATTCGAGCATTTCTTCTCTAGTAAGAGGTGCTATTTTGGGGAGGCTATGGAGCCTTTTGGAGATGAATCCTAGGGGGTCTCTGGGAGTGCTTTTGAAGGTTACACCCAGTTCCCAGTCCCTTACACTCTGTTTACTGTTCACCATGCAGCAACGCTCCCTCTGCCATATTCCTACAGCAGTGATTTCCCTCCTAAGTACACAGGGCTAAGTGACTGGACGGAACCTTCTGAAACTATGATTTAAATAAATGTTGTCCCCTAAGGTGGTTTCTCTTGGGTATTTTGGTCAAAGCTATTCAAAAAGAACTAGTGCAAGCTGTTAAACCTGTTATGGATATATAGTCACGCACATTTATTTGCATTAAATTTACATAATGTATACTTGCAATGTATATTTACATATTTTCAATATGCATGTTTGCAAAATATATATTTGCAACATAAATTTGAAAAGTACATGTTTTCAATATATATAAATGTATCCTGTTATTTATACATTTACATATTTGCATAATCTATATATTTGCAATATATTTCTATAAAATGTATATTTATAACATGAACTTTCTATGTGTAATATGTACTGATAATGTATGTCTGTGATGCATATGTATATAAATGTATACACTTTTTCAAAATGTATGTTTGCAAAATATATGTTTACAAGGTAAATTTTAAAAGTATAAATGTATCCTGTTATTTATATATTTATATACTTGCATAATCTATATACTTGCAATACATTTCTGTAAATGTATATTCATAACATGCACTTATATATGTGCAATATATACTGACAAAGTGTGTCTGTGATGTATATGTATATAAATGTGTACACTTATAAGTTTACAATGTTTATATTTATTCACAAAATATGTACATGACTGCATGGCTCAGTGGTAGAGGGCTTGCCAACAATCCTCTATTCAATCTAGAATAACTCTAGACAGTATAGCTCAGCAGCAGAGTGCTTGCATAACATACATAAGGCTTTGGATCTCATCCCCAATAAGGTAATAAATAAATAGTGGATAAATAAATACATTAATCAATCACATTGTAAGCCAATATGAAATGGAGTTGGTTTTGCTTAAAACCCATTAAGTTCAGCCCAGTGGGAAAAAGCAGGATCAGTGCAAGCATACAGATTTGGGAGAGGCGAGTTATTCCCCCTGATGTCTTTAGTGTTGTTTTGGTGACCAAAACATCTGTATAAACACAAGCATTTCTACATCCAGACATCTGAATCAATGAAGCCAGATGTCTGCTCTCTGGCAACCCTGAGAAAACTCTCTTCCAAGTTGTCTGTGCATTGCAAGGCACCCCAGAAAAGTTCTGTGGCTGAAGGCCCGGGCTTCAAGGTGGGAGTGAGTGGTAGGGAGAGAGAGGGATTCCTGGCAAAGTTGTTTTAGGGCCCGGAATTTCAACAAATGCTGTTTTCAATTACCCAGCTATTTGCTAGCAAACAGATGTTTGACATCACATAGCTATGACATGACAATACCGAGTTTTCCACACAGTCGATGGGAACATGAAAAAGAACCAGTACACTATGAGTAGTCTATGGCCTAGATTCTCTTCCTCTTTTTTTTTTTTTTCTCATTTCCTAAACCCTTCAGCGTCTTCTGTTGGGAAAGGAATGTTATTTGTGGATCCCTGATCGTTCCTTTCTCCCACGTGGCTTCCCTGGTCATCCCTGCCTTATTGAGAAAAATACCCTCTCTGGACAGGCCTGGGGTATACACAGAGCTCGAAGCTGTCCTCTTCACTGGGAAACAATTCTAGCTGGGAGGTCTTGCTGTACAAAGGAGTCCCCAGCCTGATGGCACAGTCCTGTTAGCTTAGCTACTTGGGAGGCTGGGCGAGAGGATCACAGTTCAAGGCCTGCCTGGGCTACAGGGTGAGTTCAAGGTGTAACTGAGTATAGAGTAAGTTCAAAGCCTGACTGACCTATTGAGTGAGTTCAAGGTTTGCCTTGGCTACAGAGTGAGTTCAAGGCCTGCCAGGGCTATAGAATATCTTCAAGGCCTGTTTGAGCGATGGAGTGACTTCAAGGCCAGCCTTGGCTTCAAAGTTCAAGGACTACAGAGTTAGTCCAAGGCTAGCCTCTTCAACCTTATCAACATTGGCAGAATGTTCACTCAGCACGTGTGAGGTCTGAGGTTCACTCTCCAGCATCATGAAAAACCCATCTGAACATCACTTAGTTCTCTGGTACCTGGTGGTCCCTGGAATGATGGATGCTCTATCCATGTGCCTCTCACCGCTGAGCTAAAATATACACGGCAACTCTGAGAACCAAAGCTTTACATTTTTAAAACAAGGAAGTGCCGAATTTAAACTGTTAAAAGGAAATCAAATATAGAATCTCAAGGGAGAATAAAAACAAATACATGAAGAGATGAAACTCCCAGAAGCCTCTGGGATTGGGTTCTAGAAGTTCTGCTATTGGGATCTTTCTATGTAGAAAAGAGAGAGGGGGGAAAAATACGTTATCTACATTTTTAGTACAGGGACCTTATAAAGGAATAAGCAGGTTGAACTTAAAACAGGGATGAGGAGCAAGAGAATGAAGATTAGAGCAGAAATCAGTGAAGTTGAAATGTGGAGTCAGGCATCATGGTGGTGGTGCATGCCTGTCATCCCATCATTTGGGAAGCTGAAGCAGGAGGGTTATGGGTTTGACCTTGGCTACATAGCAAGACTCTATCTCAAAACATTCCTCTGGAATGTTTTTTACAGTCACGTTTATTCCTCATTGAGCTCTTGCCATATGAGTGGGGAGAGATGAGAGAGGGTTGGAAGAGGAGAAAGAGAGAGCGTTTTAAAATAGAAATTTGTTGTCATCATTTGGTGTGATAGTTTTAACTGTCAACCTGACACAATCTAGAACCAGTTCAGTAGGGAGTCTCAGTGAATGACTGTTTAGATTGGGTTTACCTATGAGCAAGCCTATGGGGCATTATCTTGATGGTGTTAATTAAGGTGGGAAGACCAAGCCCACTGTGGGTACCACCATTCCCTAGGCAGAGGATCCTAGGCTGTATAAGAGTGAGGGAACAAGCTGAGTTCTAATATGCCTGTGTTCATTTATGGCTCTTTCCCCTTGATTATGTATACAATGTGTCTAGAATTTGAAGCTAGCTTAGGTTTCATATACAGTAAGACAGCTTAAAAGAAGGGAAAGATGCAGGGAGAGGTAGGTTTGGTGGGGAGGAATAGGGATAAGGAGAGAGAAAGAGGAAGAGGGAGAAGGAGAGGGAGAGGGAGACAATAGAGAGAATCAAAACTGGTTCTTGAAATGTATCTATAATAAGTTCACAGATGTATTTCATACCTCCAAGGGCATGTGGAATTTTAAATTTAAATTTGGTGCAAGAGCTCCAACCAGTCTACAAGGGCAGCCTTAATTTACACTCCCATCCCAGTGTGGGAGTCCCACTTTCTTGTGTGTGTGTGTGTGTGTGTGTGTGTATAAGAATTTATGTGTTCATGTGTATATATACATGCTTGTATGTGTGTATTTGCACACTCAAGTGGAGTTCAGAGGATGGCTTGCTGGAACTGGTTCTCTCTTTCCACCATCTGAGTTCTGGGGTTGCAAACCCAGGTTGTTAGGCTTGGCAGTGAGCACTTTTACCTGCTGAGCCATCTCCGCTGGTTTTCCTTTCTCTTTTGACAGCTATGGTTCTTGTTGATTCGGAAGTGCTATCCAAATGCTTAAAGGAACTAGCCATTTGCACTTGTGAACAATTTTTGTCACCTCGTATCCTTATTTTAACTCTGTTCATTACATTTACCCACCTTCTTTTCTGTGCTTCTGGGTTTTTATGTGTAACCGGGGAAAGTACTGCCAGCTTCAAGATTAGTAGATACAATCTTTCTTTTAATTCTTTCATTGTTTCATTTGGTTGCACATTCCTTCATGCAAGCACTTGGGAGACAGAGGCAGGTAGATCTCAATGAGGTCAAGGGAAGCCTGGTCTACAGAGCAAATTCCAGGACAGCCAGGGCTACACAGTAAGATCCTGTCTCAAATATTTTAGATCTATTTTAAATTCATTTTTATGTAAACAATAATTAAAATAGTCTGATTAAGACAGCCATCAGCTAAGGGTGGCTGCTGCTCAGCCAGGTGACCTGTGACTTCAATATCCAGGACCACAGGAAAGACCTGACTCTTCTTTTTTTTTTTTTTTTTTTTTTAAAGATTTATTTATTTATTACATGTAAGTACACTGTAGCTATCTTCAGACACTCCAGAAGAGGGAGCCAGATCTCGTTAAGGATGGTTGCGAGCCACCATGTGGTTGCTGGGATTTGAACTCTGCACCCTTGGAAGAGCAGTCGGGTGCTCTTACCCGCTGAGCCATCTCACCAGCCCCAGACCGGACTCTTCTTGCAAAGTATCTTCTGACACCCACACATGAACCATGGTAGGGCTTACCCACAGAGTGCAATAGGATACAGTAACAATGGAAAATTAGCTACATGCAAAAAAGTTATTAAGTCATTGAATTGGTTAATTAACTTGTTAATTAATAAATAATTAAAATAATTAATTCTGTGCTGTTGGAAATGGAATCCAGGACCTTGCACATACTAGGGAAATGTTCTACCTCTGATGTCCATTCTCATCCTCACCATTATCCCTAACACCATCATTTTCATCATCATCATCATCATCATCATCATCATCATCATCATCATCATCATCATATCTAACCCCACCCTCATGATTACCACCATGCCCATCTCCATCATTTTCTTCATCCCCATCCTCCTCCTTACCATTAGCATAATCATCACCATCATCATCATCATCATCATCATCATCATCATCATCATCATCATCATCACTTACTTTGTGATGCTGAGGATGGTACCCAGGGCATCACATGTGCTAAGCAAGTACTTCACCACTGAGATACATCCCTAGCCAATATCACTATTAGTTTGTGATGGCAGGCATGATGCCCAGGGCTTGGCACATACTGGGCAATTGCTCCATCACTGAGTTGCCTTTCCAGTCCCCAACTCTTTGAATTTTAAAAGCTCATACTAACCCCTTTCCCTGACACACTGTGTCACTTTTGCACAAGGGCCAAAACAACCTTTCCTACTTACTTTGTCTTGGGCATTTTGTCACAGTAACAGAAAATGGATGAAACAGATTTCATTCTCTGTAAATGTCAGTTAGGAGCTCTTTTGCGCCACTGTCAAAGTGCCTGAAAGCATAGCTCAATTCCTGCCCTCTTTCTTTTCACCCCTTTTGTGGTAAGTCCTGCTCTATCTCCATCCTTTAGCACAGATTCATTCTGACCCTCACCAGCAGGACACATGGTGTGCTGTGTCCTGCTGTTTAATGACATAATTATGTGCTTTTAAGATTAGGTCAGGAGAACGCCAGCTAGCTGGAAATAATCAAATCCAGGCATTCAGGGAAAAAAGATGTGTTCACAGAGGTCTCTTGGGCTCCCGGCCCAGGGCTCAAGGCCACAGATATGAGGCCAGGCGGCAGATTGAAAATGGAACAGTTGCCAGCCTATTGAATAAATGGAGGGAGGAGGGAGGGGAGAGATCCAGCCATCCCAGAGCAACAGCCCAGGGCTCATCTACCAACCAGGGGAGAAATCGGGGGTGGGGTGGGGCAGGATTTTAGTGCCACTTAGCATGTTACTGGGACCTTCTTCTTCCTCAAGGGAGCCCTTGCCTAGAGAGTTCTTAGTCTAGTGTGAATGTCTTTACCACAATGAAAAAAGAATAGAGAGTTCTTGAGAGCAAATTCATCTGCTAGTTAGTCACACTGGCTGGCTCCTTAGAACCCTAGAGCCTGGAAGAATTTCTTTACCTTACGGTTGATGCTTCCTCAAACACAGGTCTGTTAGTGTGATTCCTTCACGGATAGAGAGCAAGGAGAACACTGGCTTCGCTTTGGAACAACTGTCAGCCACTCCATTTCTCTAGTGTGAGTGGGCTTTTCTTACTATTGTGTGTGTGTGTTTACAGTACACAAAGAGTTATTATATACACATCTTTGTATGTGTGTAGGTGTGTGCGGGTATGCGTGAGTGTGCAGGTATATGTGGAGACCCGGGGTCAGCTTTGGGTGTTGTCTTGCTTTTTGAGAGAGAGTTGCTCACTTGGCTTAAGCGTATTTTTTTTTAAAGTGCAGATCGAAGCATAGCTTAACAGTCGAGCGCCTGCCTAGAATCACCAGTGAGGGGCTGGGAGTGTGGGTGAGTGGTAGAGCCCCTGCCTAGAATCCCCCAGTGAGAGGCTGGGGATGTGGCTCAGTGGAGCCCCTGCCTAAAATCCTCCAAGGAGGGGCTGGGGGCGTGGCTCAGTGGTAGAGCCCCTGCCTAGAATCCCCCAGTGAGAGGCTGGGGGCGTGGCTCAGTGGGAGGGCAGCTGCATAGAATCCCCCAATTCTAAAGGGACATAGCTGAATGGAAAAAAAAAAAGCCTGATTAGCATCTTCCAGGGAGGGCTAGGAGCATGACAGTAGCCCTTTCTTAGATTAGGTACAGCCTTTGGTTCAATCACCTGTACTGGATGGAAAAAAAAAAAAAAATGGAGGCAGAAGGAAGAAGAGACAAATGTGTCCAGGGCAGCTGAGGTAGGCCTGTAACATTCTTGCCACACAGGCTTCATTGCCCTCTCTGTGTATTTAGGAGAGGCTTGGGATGTGGGACCTGGAAATGGAAGATCTACTTATGGAAATCTGAAAGGAGAGTTAAGGAGGCCAGAGGGTCTCTTGTTTTTTGAAGAGGCACTTCTATTCCCAGCAAATTCTTTGCTTCCAAGAACCTTCCAGGCCTTCGATTTCATTAAATATCCGGGAGATAAAACTTGGGGGTTTTGTTTTGTTTGAGACAGGGTCTTGCTATGCAGCCCCAGTGAGCCTCGAATTCTCTGTCCTCCTCCCTTGGCTTCCTGAGAGCTGGGACAGCAGGCGTGCACCACTACATCTGGTTGGCAAAACAGTTTGAACTCGTGTACAAGATTTGAATTCTTAAAGGGCCCCATTAGTAGTTCTCACCTGCGGCCTCTAGACCAGTGGCATCAATAAGATCTGGGAGCGTGTTCAAAATGAAACAGCTGGATTTGCAAGATGGCTTTTTTGGGCAAAGTGCTTGCCGGGTTTCTTAGTGAGGGTTTCATTGCTGTGAACAAACACCGTGACCAAGGTAACTTATAAGAACAACATTTAAGTGGAACTGGGTTACAGGTTCAGAGCTTCAGTCCACTGTCATCATGGCAGGAAGCACGGCAGCAGGCAGGCAGGCAGACATGGTGCTGGAGAAGGAGCTGAGACTCTTACATCTTGATCTAAAGATAGCCAGAAGGACTCTCTTCCACAGACAGGGGGAAGAGTCTCTTCTGCCCTGGGCGGAGCTTGAGCACTAGGAGCCATCAAAGCCCGCCTACACAGTGACGTACTTCCTCCAACAAAGTCACACCTAATAATGCCACTTCCCATGGGCCAAGCCTATTTAAACCACCGCACCTGACAATCATGAGGACCCAAGTTCATTCTCCAGAACCTATGTAAAGAAACTTGGCATGATGGTGCACATTGGTAATCCATGATTTGAGAGGCAGAGATAAGTGGAACCCTGAGGCTCAGTGGCCAGCCAACCTTGCTACAACAGTAAGCTCCAGGTTTGGTGAGAGACCCTATCTCAGAAAACAATATAACAGAGCATCCTGAGGATTGGCGCCCAAGGTTGATCCCTGACTTCTTGCAGGCGTATGTACATGTGTACCCGTTGACACCTGCACCTGCCACCAAATATGCACAAACACATACATACCATGATGAAAATACCATGTGACTGAATTCATATCCAGCAGCGAGCTCTGCCTCGGTGGGTGATTCAGTCTCCCAGGGGCCAGGAAAGTCATTTTTTTTGTTGTTTTTATGAAAGATAGACAGAAATGAAAATTTACTGAGAATCCCACTGAGGCCACATGTGGTGATAAGCACTTCATACATCATTTTCAGAGAAAGGGAAACTCGGAGATCAGTCACTGACCCAAGAAGGCACAGCCAGGAGGCACCGAGCCTGGAATGCAACCCAGATTGAGTGCTCTCTAAAGCTCTTGGGTATCCACTGGAAGGATGGGAGCTAGGTGTGGTGGTGCATGCCTGTCATTCCCCACCCAAGAGGTGGAGGCAGGAGAATGAGGGGTTTGAGATCAGTCTCTGCTACAGAGTGAATCTGAGCTACGTTGATCTACATGAGAGCCTGTCTCAAAATCCAAAACATAAAGAGAGCAGGGCGACTCTTCCCATTGTTTCTTAGCCTGCGTTTTCCTAATGTTTTCTGTTTAAGTTGTAATGTACTTTTTGTTGCCTTCAGTGCTAATGATCATTAGATGTAGCACACATAAACAAAACCTGTTTGAAGTCCTCAGTAATTATTAAGTGTAAAGAAGTCTTGAGACCAAAAAAAAAAAAAAAAAAAAAAACCACAAAAAACTTGAAAACGCCTCATCTTTTCTGGCTCCTTTCCTCCCTTCCTCCTTCCGTTTTTCCTTAACCCCTTTCCCCTCCTCACCTTCTTCTTCCCTTCCACCATCTCTCCTTCCTCTCTCTTCCTTTCCCTCCTCCCGTACTTCTTCCCTTCCCCATCTTCCCTTCTTCCTCCTCCCTCATCTCTCGACCCTCCCTTCTGACCTCCTCTCCTTGTCCCTTCACCTTCCTCCCTTTCCCCGTCCTTGCTTTGCCCTTATTCCCTTCCACCTCCTCCCTTCCTTCTCGTCCCTTTCTTCTTTCCTTCCCCTTCTCTCTCCTCCCCTCCTTCTTACCCTCCTCTTTCCCCTCCTCACTTTCTTCTTCTTCCTTTTATCTCTCCCTCTCCTTCCTTCTTCTCCATTCTTTCTTCTCCCATCACCTTTCCTCCTTCCCCCCCACCTCCTTATTCTTCTTTCCCTTCTTCTGCTCCATCTCCTCCACAGCTCTTTGCTCCGTTCCTTCTCCTCCTGGTGGTAGTTCCTTTCGTTCTGCCTCACCCCTCCTCATTCTGCTGGACTTCTCCCTCATCTCCAGCAACTTCTTCCTGGTTAGGCTGAGATCCACTGGATGGACCACAAAACTGATGCAATTCAAGTCCATTCCTGGTGTGAAGAAATAGGAGACAGCTACATCCCATCTAGAGGGGGGAAAAATCCCACTGATGCTGACTTGGCAATGATCTTCCAGTTAATTAGCACCTGGAGACTTGTTACTATGTTTTAAAGAGGTCCTCTGCTCTCTGGGGACCTGAGGCTAGACCTCCCTTGGGGAATTCCAGGGTCAGGGAAGGATGGCAGACTTTCCATCATGGTACCATATTTCAAGACTTTGTTTCCCTCCCCCAAGTCATTAGATGAAGGAAGGGGAAGCCTGGCCGTGAGTTTTAGACTGTAGCCCTCCCTCTCCATCAGCTACATTCTAGTTCAGTTGTTTTAGAAGGAGGAGCAGCGGAGGGGTGAGAGGGGAGGAAAGAGCAAGCTCAGGTGTGGGAGTGCACCTATGAAGGGCAGAAGACAACCTTGGCTGGGTTCTATTCCTCAAGACCACTGACCCTCTCCTTTGAGACAGCATCTCTCATTAACCTGGAACTCATCAAGTAGGCTAGACTAGCTGACCAGCTAGGTCATAAGGTCATACCACCACTCCAGACGTTTAAAATGGTTGGTTTGTTTGCTTGTTTGTTTCTGAATAACATTTTTATTTAGCTTTGTGTGTGTATACAAGTTTAAATAGAGGATAACTTATAGGAGTCAATTTCCTCTGCTGTGTGGGTCCCGGGATTCAATCCCAGCCAGGGTTTCAGGCTTGGTAGCAAGCACTTAAACCCACTGAGCCATCTCATCCTCATTTGGCTTTTAAACATGGGTTCAAATGGATCAAACTCAGGTCCTCATGCCTGCAAGGCAAGCCTCTTACTGTGTCACCTCCCACTCCCAGAACAAATGACCTTCTGAATCGGACTCATGGGATGGCACAGCAAATTGGCTGGTATACACGGGAGACCTATCCAATACCACCAACATTGTATGTGTTCAAACGTTCAACTTTTAATCTGGTTCCCTCTGTAGCCCCAGAGAAACCTGCCCTCAGCTGCTCAGAGAAGAACAGTGCTTCTGGGGAGACTGTGAGGAAGATCATGCAGAGCAAAGCCCGAGTCAGAGGGGGAATTTCACAGGGAAGAGCCCGAATCACCCCTAGGAGATTCTAGAACCAAGAGAGAACACTTGTGTTGATTTAAACCACAAAGTTCATGGCTCCTTGTAGAGTGGACATAGTAAAATAATGTAAGAATATTTTGCATATTTAAATTTCACAGCATGGAGAGAAGTAGAATAAGTAACACAATTTTAGTCATTTTTTGATCCTACAGAAGACTATCTGAAACTAAATAACTCAACTTTATTTTCATCGTTATTTTTTAAAGATTTGTTTTGTTTTATTTTTATGTGAGTGCGTATGGCTATTTTAATTTTTTTTTTTAGGGTGGCTATAAGAAGATATTCCGGATGTATTTATTAAGTTAGCCATAATTTTAGGCTCATATAAAAAAACAAAATACATATGTATATCTTAGTTTGTGCTCCCGTAAAAGAAGACACAAGGCTGAGTACTTTATAAAGAAAGGAAACGTGTTTTGCACAGTTTTGAAAACGGAGACCGTCAAGATTGAAGGACTAGAAGATATGGTGAGGTCCCTCGGTTTCCAAAATGGTATCTTTAATTCTGGGGCTGGAAAAAGGAGAATAGGGCATCCATCCCAGTCAGGACCTCCCAAGAAGCTGGACCCTACGACTCAAACATCTTCCGAAGCCCCGCCTCTCCCAACATGGTTGCACTGGGGATCAAGTTTAACAATGAAATTTTGGAGGAGACCAGATCTTTCAAAGCATATCATAGCTGTGTCAAGAAGCTGAGATAGTTCAGTCAAAAAAGATAGTTATGTCAAGAAAGACCTCTTGGAGGAAGTCGTAAGTGAGCCTGATGTCAAAGAATGGGCAGGAGTCACCAAGATGAAAAGAACAAAGCGTCCGTCAGACACAGGAGATGTATCAAGTTGATGGTTAATATTGATGGTTATCTTTGCTAGATTTGGACCCACCTAGAAGGCACACCTCTGTGAAGGCGTTTTCTTATTTTTTATTTCTTCGTTTTTAAGTGAGTGTGTATGTGTGTGCGTGTGGAGGTGTATACCCCACACTGGGTGTAGATGCCCATGGAGACCAGAGGTATAGGATACCCCGGAGCTGGAGTTACAGGTGGTTGTGAGCTGCCTGATGTAGGTGCTAAAGACCAAACTCAGGGAAAGAGCAGTATGTGCTTCAAACTGCTGAGCCACCTTCCAGCTTCAGGTATTATATTTTTGTATTCTTTATGATTGATTGATTGATTTTGTGTATGTGGTTTACGTATGCATATGTATTCATGTGTGTACATGCATGTACCTGTAGGTGTCAAGAGACTGACACTGTCTTCCTCAGTTGCTCTCAACCTTATGTTTTTGGGGATAGGGTCTTCTCACTGAACCTGGAACCTACCAGGTTTGTCTAGGATAGCTCAACAGTGAGATCAAGAGAGACACTGGTTACCTCAACTATTAATGCTGGAGTTACAGACACCATGGTCATGTTTGGCTTTCACATGTGAGTGTTTGAACACTCCTCTTACACAGAAAACACTTCACCCACTGAGCCACCTCCTCAGGCCCCCGTGAAGGATTTCTAAATTGGCTTAATTGAGGTGGGAAGACCTATGCTGGGTTTGGACAGCTCCATCCTGTGGGCTACAGAAACAGCAGGCATTTCAGTTGCTTTTCTTCTGATCAACTCAAGTTCCACCCTGTGGGTAGACAGAGTGCGTAATAAAGCCGACGGAGATCTGAGCACCAGCATTCATTGTTCTGTGCTTCCTGACTTTGCAAACAAGGCAAACATCTGTCTTACCCTCTTGCCTCTATGGTTTGCATGCCATGTTCTTATGCCCCATTCTTCCCTCTTCACACTTGAGCTGTGAGCTAAAACAAACCTTTCTTCCTTAATTGTCAGGTGTTTTGTCATAGCCACGAGAAAATAACCAATAGAACCAGCCATACAGCAAGCTGCTCCCAGAAGCTCTGGAGGAACCTGAGCATTGTGTTTGGATCAGAAATGATGCGTACGGTGGCTGGGTACAGTGGCTGCCTGGAGACGTGCCTGCTATAAAGCAATGTTTACAATTCAGAAACAGAGACTTCATCAACCACAAAGTGTCCAACGCCATGTGGTCCTTTCACCCTTGTAATTCCAATTTCTGACCCAGAGTCCAGGTACATCAAGCCATGTGTCCATATGTAGCTGCAAGGGAGGCTGAACAAATGAGCACCTTGCACTTTAACTCCCGTTTAACTGGTAGTTCAAAAAATATTGAGAGGGATCAGATGTTAGGCAGCTAAAAAGAATGACAATTATCACTCTGTTAGGAATGGAACTGAAGGGATGGCTTTTAAAAGGATAACAATTATCACTCTATCAGGAATAGGATAAAAGGATGGGTTGAAATGACTTCGTAAGACTTCCTCAGAGAGCAAATGCCTCAACTACTAAAAGGAAATTAAGAAACACTGATGCCTAGCCATTATGATTTTATTAACTCCTAAGGAGAGCCTTTCACTGGCTTAACGGGAGCTTTGGCACTGCAAATTGAATGTGACTCTCTGTCCTCATGTCTTGTTTTATGATGGGACCCTGTGGACACCGTCCTTTTCAAACCCACATGCATTACAGAAACAGCAGGCATTTCAGTCACTTCTCTTCTGATCAGCCCAGGCTGACATTTGAAGTATTTTCTATTTTAACCCAGAGGGTGATAGTTAATGTTGTTATTCTGAATGTTGAAGTGTGAGATTATACTGGGGGGGCTACTTGTTAGCTAAGAGGGACTTAAGAGCCACAGGGGCACCTTGGATTTCTAGAAGGCTGGGGCTCTCCTCAGAAAATGGCTCTTAAGTTGGATGGAGATACAACTCCACACTGCCACGCAGAACACTCTCAGGCATTCTCTTTATCTTTAAAAAGGGGCTTGACTAAGGTAAACCAGGATCCTCCACACCAATGCAGAGAAGAATTTCAAGATGAGTATGTATGAACAGAGAAGGGGCTTGTTAGAAGCGCTCTCTCTCTCTCTCTCTCTCTCTCTCTCTCTCTCTCTCTCTCTCTCTCTCTCTGTGTGTGTGTGTGTGTGTGTGTGTGCGCGTGTGAAGGCCAGAAGAAGATGTCAGATACCTCGTTCAGCCTTATTCCCTTGTTAAATATGAATATGGTTAGGTCCTCTGAACAAAACAACCACCATTTTATAAGATCAGCTCTACCTGATTACAAGACATAATCCTAGCAGTCTTGTGGATTATTGATATTTCTTTAGAGAAGGAGGGACTGGGGAGCATCGTTGGACCCCCTCGCTGAGATTGTAGCTACTCCGTCCAGCCGTTTATGTGCAAGGGGGCTCCATCCATGCAGATACGGGAAAGCCATCATCCAGGCTGGGTGAAGACTTTCCAGGGCAGCTGCTCTGGGGTTACCCATGTTCCTGCCAATAACCCCTCACCAACGCTCAGCAAGTAAAGTCCAATAAACTTATTGATTCCCAGAGTTGACATTGGTGGGATCATAGTTTGGTTTGTCATTGTGATTTTTTTCCTTTTCTTTTAAAAATATTATTATTTGTATTTACATTCCAATCACAGCCCTCCCCCTCATTTCCTCCCAGTCCCACCCCTACAAATCCCTTCCCCTACCCCCTTTCTCTCTCTCCTCAGAGAAGGGAAGCTCCCCCTTGGGTACCACCCCACCCTGGAACGTCTAGTCTCAGCGGGACTAAGCATCTTCCACTTAGATCCAATCATGCAGTCCAGGTAGGGAGAAGGGGATCCAATGGCAGGTAACAGAGACCAAGACAGTTCCTGTTCTGCTTGTTAGGGAACCCACATAAAGACAAAGCCACACATTTGTTACAAATGTGTAGGGGGCCTAGGTCCAGCTCCTGCATATTCCCTGGTTGGTAGCCTAGGCTCTGTGAACCCCTGTGGTCCCTGGTTAGTTGACTCTGTAGGTCTTGTGGTGGTGTTGACCCTGTCTTGCTCACTTCTGTCCCTGTTCTTCTATTGGGTGTAGGTCCCTGCATCTACCTCCATCTGCTGCTGAATGAAGCCTCTTAAGAGACAGTTATGCTAGGTTCATGGCTGTAAGCATAGCAGAGGATCATTAACAGTGTCAGGGGTTGGTTCTCTCCCATGGGATGGGTCTCAAGTTGGGACAGTCCTTGGTTAGCTGTTCTTTCTCTCTGCTCCATCTTTACCCCTGCACATCTTGTAGGCAGGACAAAATTTGAGTTGAAGGTTTTATGGGTGGATTGATGTCCCCCCTCCCTTCTCTGGTGACCATTTTCCCTTGGGACCTCCTTATTGTCTAGTTTCTTTGAGTCTGTGGACTGTAGCACAGTTATCCCACACTTTATGGCTGATGTTCACTTATAAGTGAATACATATCATGCTTGTCTTTCTGGCTCTGGGTTAGCTCACTCAGGATGAGATTCTCAAGTTCCATCCATTTGCCTGCAAAATTCATGATGATTTTGTTTTTAATAGCTGAATAGTATCCCATTGTGTAGATGTACCACATTTTTAATGCATTCTTCAGTTGAGGGACATTTAGGTTGTTTCTAGTTTCTGGCTACTATGAATAAAGCTGCTATGAGCATCGTTGAGCAAGTGTCCCTGTTGCTTAGTGGGGTATCTTTTGGGTATATGCCTAGGAGTGGTATAACTGGGTCTTGAGATAGAACTATTCCTAGTTTTCTGAGAAACCGCCAAACTGATTTCCAAAGTGGTTGTACAAGTTTGATTCCCACCAGCAATGGATGAGTGTTCCCTTTGCTCCACATCCTTGGCAGCATGTGCTATCAGTTGAGTTTTGATCTTAGCCATTCTGATGGGTGTAAGATGGAATCTCAAGTGGTTTTGGTTTGCATTTCCCAGGTGACTAAGGACACTTAAAATTTCTTTAAATGCCACTTGAGATTCCTCTGTTGATAGTTCTCTGTTTAGCTCTGTACTCCACTTTTAAAATTGAATGGTATTAGCCCTCTGTTGGATGAAGGGTTGGTGAAGATCGTTTCCCAATCTGTAGTCTGCAATTTTGTCCTATCGATGGTGTCCTTTGCCTTACAAAACCTTTTCAGTTTTATGAGGCCCCATTTATCAGTTGTTGATCTCAGAGCCTGAACCATTGGTGTTCTGTTCAGGAAGTTGTCTCCTGTGCCAATGCATTCAAGGCTATTCCCTACTTTTTGTTCTATTAGATTTCATGTATCCAGTTTTCTGTTGAGGTCTTTGATCCACTTCGACTTGAATTTTGGGCAGGGTGATAGATAAGGATCTATTTTATTTGCATTCTTCTGCTTGCGGACATCCAGTTAGACCAGCACCATTTTCTGAAGCTTTCTTCTATTGGTTGGTTTTGCCTTCTTTGTAGAAAAATCAAGTGTCTGTAGGTGTGTGGGTTTATCACTGAGCCTCTGGTTTGATTCCATTGATCAATATCCTGCTTCTCTATGGTACAGCGAGATCAGGAATTGTGATACTACCAGAGTTTGTTTCTCTTATTGTACAGGATTGTTTTAGCTATTCTGGTTTTTTTTTGTTTGTTTGTTGTTGGTTTGTTTGTTTCACATGAAATTGAGAATTGCCCTTTCAAGGTCTACAAATAATTGTGTTGGAATTTTGATAGGAATTGCATTAATCTGTAGATTGCTTTTGATAAGATGGCCATTTTCACTATATTGATACGATTGATCCATGAGCATGGGAAATCTTTCCATCTTCTGATATTTCCCTCAGTTTCTTTCTTCAGAGACTGATGTTCTTGTCAAACAGATTTTTTCACTTGCTTGTTTAGAGTTACACCAAGATATTTTATATTATTTGTGGCTATTTTAAAGGGTGTTATTTCTCAAATTTCTTTCTCAGCCCATTTATCATTTGTATAAAGGAGGGCTACTCATACATATATATTTTTAAGGTAATTTTGTATCCAGCCACTTTGCTGAAGGTGTTTATCAACTGTAAGAATTTTCTGGTAGAATTTTAGGGATCATTTGTATATACTATCATATTGTCTGTGAATAGCAATACTTTGACTTCTTCCTTTCAATGTATCCCCTTGATATCCTTTAGTGGTCTTATTACTCTAGTTAGAACTCCAAGTACTATATTGAATAGATAGGGAGAGAGTGGGCAACTTTGTCTTGTTCCCGACTTTAGTGGAATTGCTTTATGTTTCTCTCCATTTAATTTGATGTTGGATATTGGCTTGCTGTATATTGCTTTTGTTATGTTTAGGTATGTGCCTTGTAGCTCTGATCTCTCCAAGACTTTTGTCATGAAGTAGTGTTGTTAGACTTTTGTCAAAGGCTTTTTCGGCATCTAATGAAATGACCATGCGATTTTTTTTCAGTTTGTTTATGTGATGGATTACATTGATAGATTTTCATATATTGAACTATCCCTGCATTTATGAGGTGAAGTCGGCTTGATCATGGCGGATGATAGTTTTGATTTGTTCTTGGATTCAATTTACGAGTATTTTATTGAGTATTTTGCATCAATATTCGTAAATTGGTCTGAAATTCTCTTCTCTGTTGAGTCTTTGTGTGGTTTAGTTATCAGGGTGACTATGGCTTCATAGAATGAGTTTGGCACATTCTATTTTGTGGAATATGTTAAAGAGTATTGATCTTAGCTCTTCTTTGAAAATCCGGAAGAATTCTACACTAAGACCATCTGGCCTTTTTTGGTTGGGAGACTTTTAATGACTTCTTTTATTTCCTTAGGGATTATAGGACTGTTTAAATCGTTTACTTGGTCTTGTTTTAACTTTGATGAGTGATAGCTGTCTAGAAAATCATCCATTTCATTTAGATTTTCCAAATTTGTGGAGTACAGGTGTTTGAATTAAGACAATGATTTTTTTAAAATTTCTTCATTGTCTGTTGTTATATTCTTCCTTTTCATTTCTGATTTTGTTTATATGGTTACTGTCTCTCTGTCTTTTTGTTAGTTTGGCTAAGGGTTTGCCTATCTTGCTGACTTTCTCAAAGAAAGCTCTTGTTTTCCTTGTTTTTTTTTGTATTGTTTTCTTTGTTTCTTATTGACTGATTTCTGGCCTGAGTCTGATTATTTCCGACTGTCTACTCCTCTTGGGTGTGTTTGCTTCTTTTTCTTCTTTTATTCTAGAGCTTTCAGATGCACTTTTAAATTGCTGATATGAGAACTTTCTAATTTCTTTATGAAGGCACTTGGTGATATGGACTTTCCTCTGAGCACTGCTTTCATTGTGTCCCATAGGTATGGGTATGTTGTGTTTTAATTTTCATTGGATTCTATAAAGTCTTTCATTCCTTTCTTTATTTCTTCCCTGACCCAGTGATTATTGAGTAGATAGTTGTTAGTTTCCATGAGTTTGTAGGCTTTTTGTTGTTTCTGCTATTGTTGAAGTCCAGCTTTAATCCATGGCGGTCTGATAAGATACTAGGGGTTATTTCAATTTTCTTGTATTTGTTGAGGCTTGCTTTCTGACAACTATATGGCCAATTTTGGAGATGGTTCCATGAGGTATTGAGAAGAAGGTTGTGTGTGTGTGTGTGTGTGTGTGTGTGTGTGCGTGTTTGGGTGAAATGTTCTGTAGATATTGATTAGGTTCATTTGATTCATAATATCAATTAGTTTCATTATGTCTCTGTTTGGTCTCTGTCTGGATGACCTGATCATTGATGAGAGTGGGGTATTCAAACCTCACACTATTAAAGTGTGGGGTTCTAAGTGTGATTTAAGGTTTAGCACTGTTTCTTTTACAAATGTGAGTGCTCTTGTGTTTAGGGCAAAGATGCTCAGTAATGAGACATCAAATTGGTGGATTTGTCCTTCCCCATCGCTTTTGATTAATTTTGGTTGAAAGTCTATTTTATCAGATATTAGAATGTCTATGCCAGCTTGCTTCTTGGGTCCATTGCTTGGCAAACTTTTTCCAGTCCTTTACTCTAAGGTAATGCCTGTCTTTATTGCTGAGCTGTGTTTCTTGTATGCAACAGAATGATGGATCCTGTTTACGTATCCATTCTGTTAGCCTGTGTCTTTTTATTAGGGAATTGAGTCCATTGATGTTGAAATATGTTAGTGACCAGTGATTGTTGCTTTTATTTTGATTCTCTGGATTGGAATTTTTCCTTCTAGTATTTTTTGTAGGGCTGGATTTGTGTATAGGTACTGTTTAAATTCGGTTTTGTCTTGAAATTTCTTATCTTTTCTATGGTGATTGAGAGTGGTTTTAGTTGTAGTAGTCTAGACTGGCATCTATAATTTTTTTTTTTTAGAGGCTGCAAGACATTTTTCCAGGCCCTTATAGCTTTTAGTATTTCTGTTGAAAAGTCAGGGGTAATTCTGATAGGTCTGCCTTTGTATGTTACTTGGCCCTTTTCCTTTGCAGCTTTTAATATTCTTCCTTTGTTCTGTACATTTAGTATATTGATTATTATGTGGTAGGAGGATTTTCTTTTCCGATCCAATCTAATCGGTGTTCTATAAGTGTATAGGCATCTCTTTCTTTGGGTTGGGGAAGTTTTCTTGCATGATTTTTGTTGAAAATATTTTCAGGACCTTGGAGCTGGGACTCTTCATTTTCTCTTCCTATTATTCTTAGGTTAAGTCTTTTTATGGTATCCTAGATTTCCTGGATGCTTTGTGTCAGGAATTATTTTAGATTTATTATTTCCTTTTAATTTCTTCTATCCTCTCTCCCGCACCTGAGATTCTCTCTTTCATCTCTTGTATTCTGTTGGTCATGCTTGTGTTTGTTGTTCTCTTCTCTTCCCTAGGTTTTCCACTCCAGGATTTCTCCAGTTTGTGTTTCCTTTATTGCTTCTTTTTCCACCTTCAGGTCTTGAACATGATATCTATTTCCCTTACCTGTTTAATGGCATTGCCTGTATTTCTTTAAGAGATTTACTAATTTCCTCTTTAAAGGCCTCTATCATCTTGATAAGATTGTATCTAAGGTCATTTTCTTGTGCTTTGGTTCTGTTAGGGCATCCAGGGCTCTCTGTAGTAGGGTACCTGTGCTCTGTAGATGTCATATCGCCCTGCCTTTTCTTGATTGCGTTCTTACACTGACCTTTAGCCATCTGCTTGTCCCTGGATGTTCCTGATGTAGCAGATATGGGGAGGGGTGGCCTAACCTCTATGTTCCTGGTGCAGCAGGCCTCTGGTGGGTAGCCTTTGGCCAAACAATAAAATACAGGCCGAACAATAAAATATTTTAAAAAATTATTTTATTTTAATAAAATAAAATACAGGCAGTGCCCACATTGTTATTATATTTATTTTTGGGTGTATGTGTGAGCGCAGAGTAGGGCACATAGAGTACATATGTGGATATCATAGAGCAGCCCGTGGGAGTCAGTTCTGGCATGTTGTGCTTGGAGATGGAATTCAGGCCCTCAGACTCAGCAGCAAGGATCTTTACCCACTGAGCATCTGATTGGCCTGCTCTTCTCTTTTGATGAGATTATAAAGTAGCTATGGAGGTGCCACAGGTGGGATTACAGTCTGGTAAGATAAAACCAGGAGCTACCAGGGTTTCACAAGGGGGTCATGATATGGCTGTTACTATAAATAAGGGTTCTGGTAAGATTCCTAGAAACATCAGCTTTACAGCTAAGAAGGGAGCAAAGCCCCAAACAAATAGCAATTGCATTGGAACTATTTTTATAAAAATGTGTTTATTAATCAGGGAATATGTGTGCCATGACACTTAGGCGGTCAGGGGCAAACTTGAATTTACTCGCCATTGTCTTTGTTGATGAGACTGCATTTCTGTTTTAAACTAAGAGTCATAGTCTCCCTGCATTGAACATGAGTAAGGAGTTAGGAATGAGAATGCAGCTACTGTGCTAAGTGCAATGTGACACCATGTCATCCCTGTACATTCCTATCTCTGCCACAAAATCCAGCCAGAAGCCCACAATCAGGTGAACCAGGTCATGCAGTCATGTCTAGCTGTGGAGGAAGGCTGACACCACACACACACACACACACACACACACACACACACTTTATATATTACATATTGAAAATAAACATAAAATATATGTAAATTTATGACTGTGTCTGTAAGCTATGAATATATGTGTGAATATTTGCATATATTTGTATATGTATGTTCACAGTTACAGAAAAGGAATGTATATGTATATAATACACACATATATTTAAATATATATCTCAATATATATGCATACTTATCAATATATGTATATATACATATATATTATGTTGAGAGTTTACAGATAAGATCATGGAGTTTCTGAGAGTTTCTTTTTTACATTCATTTATTGTGTGCGTATGTGTGCAAACATGTTCTATTGTATGGGCATAGAGGTCAGAGAATAACATTTAGGAGTTCTCTTCTTCAGTGTGGATCCTGGGGATCAAACGCCGGTTGTCAGGCTTGGCAGCGTGTGCCTTTGTTCACTGGGCTATCTCTCTAGCCTGGGATGCGGAGAGATTAAATGGTTCATCCATACAGGTGATCGGGCGTGTATGTTTTCAGATCACATATTCAATGTTAACTCGAGTCAGTATGAAGAGAGCCGTGTGTGTGGTACATGCATTTGGAAAGCAGAGGTAGGAACTTGATGATGATGATGAGTTTGAAGGCAAGATATTTGATGGCATTGAAGATATACCATTGCAATGCCAGTCATTTAACATGGTCTGATATACAAATATATATAAAAATATGTGTGTATGTATGTATATATATGTGTGTATATATATATGTGTGTGTATACATATATATACATATATATATATACATATATATATGTATACACACACACACACACACATATATATATATATATATATATATATATATATATATATATGGAGAGGAGAAAGAAGGAGGAGAAAATATATATGAAGATATATAGGAAGAAGAGGAGGAAGAAAGAGAATAGGAAGAGGAGGAAGAAAAGAAGAGGAGGAGGAGGCAGAGGAGGAAGAGAGGTTTTTCACTTTAGACCCTGCCACAGTGATCTACAATGATAGAACATCTTTCGGAGATGGTAAGGAATTGCCAGGGTTGCCAGCAACTAAAGATTCGGCTTGGGCTGCTCCAGGCCAAGCCCTCTAGGGAAATGGGCACCTCAGCCCAGTTTGAGTGGCTAGAAAACAAGCCAGTGAGTTTTATCTTTGTGATTCGAGACCCAGGGCTTATGCCCCCTAGGTCACCTCATGGTGTAGCAGCTGTGTGCTAGGAGTTGGTCCTAGTATGGCAGGATAGGAGTTGCTCCTGAAAAACAGGAAGGGTGCTTGGACAAGTGCAGAGGACGAAGGAGCAAGCATGAGGGAGGGTCTTGATGCTGTATGCATCTGGGAGATAGTCTTAATATTTTTATATTTTGCAGTTTTATTTATTTTGTACGTGTGGGCAGGGGTAGCACACAAGTGCCACACAGCCCACGTGTGGAGGTCAGGGGACAGAGCCAGTCCTCTCCTTCTACCATGTGGGTCCTGGGGCTTGAACTCAGGTCGTCAGGCTTGGCAGCGAGTGTCTTTTCCCACTGTGCCCCCTGGCTGGCCCAGGGAGCTTGCTTGTGCTTAACTGTTTCCAGGGGACGTTGGGCATGCCGTCCCATGCGATTTGCGTTTCAGCTCTGCTTGGTTTTCTGGCCATTCACAGAGGTCACGAGTCCCCGACCTCTCCACGCTGCGGGGGATGGGTAGTTACGGGGAGAGCAGAGCTGTCACATGGCTGATTTAAGAGAGACACAGGGCTTTAGAGTTTACCTCTTCACCAAATCGGGGAGAAAGGAGGACAAAGACATCTGTAGACAGCAGCTTCTAATATCGAAGGGGTGTCAGATTTCCCATTTATTTTTTTAAACTCTGACATCAAGTCATTTACAGACAAAAGCAATCCTGTTACGAAGGCTTTATACCCAGCCAGGTCTGGTAGTGTACACTGGAAGCTGAGCATTTGGGAGGTAGAGGCAGAGAGGTCAGAAACTGAAGACTCTCCTCAGATACCCAGTAAATTCAAAGCTAGTTTGTGTTTTCTCAACCAACCAACCAACCAACCAACCAACCAACCAACCAACCAACCATTGTGTTGTTCTAAGAGCACCTTTTCTCAACCAACCAACCAACCAACCACCATCATTATGGACTCTGTGACCCCTGGAAAAAGACCATAGACACAATCTAGATTTTTTTTTGGGGGGGGGGGATTGTACTAGGGCAGCAATCTCTAAGGCAAATTAGAGACTGCTGTGAGACAGAAGATGAGGGATAGATTTTTTTAAAAGGCAAAACCAAGAAGACCTTGTCTAAGCAAGCTAAGAATCGTTTTGCTCTGCCAAGATTAGGTAGTCAAGCTGACAAAATAGTCCTTGAATGCCCGTGGAAACAAGCTACAGAAGCCAAAAAAGAAGTTAGTCATTTCCTAGCATGGTGATGGTGACAGCTGTGCATCTTTGGGGGAGGGTCACTGAGTCAAAGTTCCCGCGGAATCTTATCTTCTGTGGTCCGGAGTCCGACAAACAGCTGGTGGGTTCTAAGATGGATGCCCTAGCGTAAAATGGAAACGTCGGAGATAGAAAGATTTAAAAACCCACCTGATTATTTAAAAATAATCTTTGTCCTTTAAGACAAAGTCATATATGTCCCAGGCTGCCATCAAACTAGCTTCCTGCCTCTACCTTCCATATGATTGGAATACAGGCATGTATTTCTCTACTGGTTGGTTTTGTACCATCTCGACACAAGTTGGGAACATCTGGGGAAAGGGAACCTCAGTTGAGAAAAATGTCTCCGTAAGATTGGCCTGTAGGCATGTCTATGGGGCATTTTATTCATGGCTATTGTGGGGGAGTCTAGCCCAGTGGTTCTCAACCTGTGGGCAGAACCCCTTTAGGGGGCCTGAACGACCATTTCACAGGGGTTGCCTATGACTATTAAAAAACACAGATAGCTGCAGATATTATGATTCATAACAGTGACAAAATTTATTTATGGAGTAGCAATGAAAATAATGTTACAGTTGGGGGTCACCACACGTAAGGAACTTTATTAAAGGGTCATAACATTAGGAAGGTTGAGAACCACTGGGCTAGCCAGCCCACTGTGAGCAGTATTCCCCCTACATTCTTGCCTCTCTGCTCCTGCCTGACTGTCCTGACTCCCTTCATGATATGCTGTTGAGTTGCACTTGGCTGAAGTGTTTATCATGATAAAAAGCTAATGATAGAAAGCTAATTTGAATAAAGAACAAATAAGTTTGATTTATGTAGTGCTGGGGACCAAATCTAGAGCTTAGCGTATGCTGAGCAAACACAAAGGATCTACAATCCTAAATCCTCCCTCCCTCCTCATTTTTATAGATTATTTTATTTGTATTTGTATGCACAGGTGGTTTGGAGGTCAGAAACATTGCGTTTCTTAGAGCTGGAGTCACAGCTGTAAGCTGCCCAACTTGAATACTGGGAAGCTAACTCGGGTCCTCTATGAGAGCAGCCTGCTCCTCTAACTACTGTTCCGTTTCTCCAGGCTTCCAGTCCTTTATTTTTGTTTTTATTCTCTTGAGACAGGGCCATTCATTGCAGCCCAGGATGGGCAGAAAGTCGCTACGTAGCCCAGGGTGGCCTCAACTTTGTGGTGTGGTGGTCCTCTATCTCAGCCTGCAGAATGCCAGGATTATAGTGTGATGCACCCAGCCCCGCTCCAATGCCTGCTTATCCATGTATTCTTGGAAAAGCTAGCAGTAATGATAAGAAAGTGTGTCCTGGGCTGGTGAGGTGGCTCAGCGGTTAAGAGCACCAACTGCTCTTCCAAAGGTCCTGAGTTCAAATCCCAGCAACCACATGGTGGCTCACAACCATCTGTAACAAAAATCTGATGCCCTCTTCTGGAGTGTCTGAAGA
>NC_034612.1:23401782-23404672 GCF_900095145.1 Mus pahari
AGTTACCCAACTAGTGCAGTTCCACTCCTAGGCATATACTCAAGAAAACTGGATAGAAAAACCAAAAAAAAAAAAAAAAAAAAAAAAAAAAAAAAAAAAGAAAGTGTGTCCCCTGATGCACCCACCAGATTCATGCCACTGTCAAGCCTCAGCTTACCATTTGCCACAAAAGAATGTAGCACCAAAGCCAGGCCTGGTGGTGCATGCTATGGGGGAACAGCTGAGGGAGGGGGTTATGAGTTCAAGGCCTCTCTCTCAGCTACATGGTGAGGTGTTGTTATAAAGTAACACACTGGCTGTGTGAAGCTTCACATACAAAAGGGATGCTAATCTGTGGATTGCCTGTCAGGACGAACTCCACTCTGGTTGGTTGTTTTCGTATCTCTGGCTTGGCAGCCAATGGGGGAAAATAGCTTTCCCTCACAGAGCTAAATCAATGTACACATGCTGCATAAACCTATAAGTGGCTCACACAGGTTTGTCATTTCTCTTTGTCAGGGTGGCTTTATTGTTCTTCTGTTTCTAGATTGCTGGGGTAGACCGCGTGGACTCCTTAACCTATGGCCCCTATTTATTTCCAGAGGAATGAAAAAAAAAAAAGAAACATTACTTGTCAAAATGAGAAAAAGAACTGCCATGGTCAGGAGCCACCCATGGGGAGCAGGCAGACAGAATGGGATGGCTGATTCCCTTCTAAATGTGTGGCAATGGCCAACTTCTAAGTTCAGTGTCCAGGCCAGGAAGCAGAGACCACGGTCGGATGTCTGTGAGCCTCTCCCGCATGACCGTGGTAGGTTTGGGGGCTCAATTCAAAAAGCAGACAGAAGACCCTGGAGAGGAGATTTTGGGGGCGTCTCATGACCACTGTCTCAAGGTTTGGGGTTCTCTCCTAACCTAGCTGATAGGATAGGGATACGGATCTTGTTTCACCACTGGGCCTATATAGAATCAACTTCTTCCGTGGCACATCTTGCCCCTAGTGAAAGTACTTGAGCCTGTCTATCTTGTTGTTGGTCTTGTGGTTCTTGTTTCTTACCGTTTGCTAGTTTGGTTGTTGCTTGTTTGTTTCATGTCGTTTTGAGACAGGGTCTCATGTATCCCAGGCTATGTTTAAACTTCTTCTGTAGCCGAGGGTGACCTTGAACTTCTGCTCCCCTAGCCTTCAACTCCCCACTGCTGGAACTATATGCATACACCGCCATGCCTGGTTTCGGCAGTGTGGGGACAGAACCCAGGGATTTGTGTATGCCAGGCAAGCGCTGTACCCACTGAGCTTCATCTACAGCCCACTACCCCACCTTTTGAAGGTGATGCAGCTAAGCCATGCACACCTTCACCTGCATGTAAGCTAGGGGAGCTGTACCCCAGGAGTAGGGAAGGCTGGATCCTGATTGTCTCTGCACTCTGGCCTGCTGTTTCCGCAACCATTGGCCGGCACCTGGCCTGCGCTGAGAGAAGGGCTCCTTAAACTGGCCTGGGAAGGAAGTCATGCTATGATTCCCTTGAGCCAATAGCCATTTATCACTATCCAAGGGTAGAGATAAGATGGAGGAGGAGAAGATGACTCAGAGAAAATACCATCTTGATGCCCTTCCTGATCCTCTCACAGCCATTCATATTGTGGCTTATTGATGCATTTATTCATTCATTCATCTGATGTTATGGGTGGAACTCAGGACCTTGAGCAAGCCAAGCATGTATTTAACCTCTGAGCTATACCCCAGCCCACTCTACCACTGAGCCACATCCCCAGCCCCTCCCTGGGGGATTCTAGGCAGGGGCTCTACCACTGAGCCATGCCCCAGCCCCTCCCTGGGGGATTCTAGGCAGGTGCTCTACCACTGAGCCCCAGCTCCAGCCCTGCACTGGTGGGGTCCAAAGCAAGCTCTCTTAGTACTAAAGAGTGCTCCTGAGGTACCCCCCCCCACCTTTGAGACAGGGTCTTACTCTATAGGACAGGATGACTTGGAATTGACTCAACTTAGTCAGGTCTTGAATTTGTTATTTTCCCATCTCAAGCTCCTAAATTCTGTTATAATAGGCACATGCTGCTATACATCGCAAACATTCTCTTTCTTGTCTTTGTCTCTTTGCCTCTGTATCTGTCTCTCTCTTATGCTTGTGTGTGTGTGTGTGTGTGTGTGTGTGTTGACTCACATATTTTACATGCACGTGGAGGTCAGAGGTCAATCTTAGCTGAAGCTCTTAGGTATTGTCCATTTTGTTGCTTTGAGAGATAGTCTCTCACTGGCCTAGAACTCATGAAATAAGCTAGGCTGTTTGGCTACTTGTGAATCTGAGTTCCACCTTACTGCTGGGGTGTGTGAATGCAGCTTGGGGAGATGATGAAACACAGGGGCTCTAGGCTACATTCCTTCCTTGCTGCCATCAAAGTGCTGGGCTCATGGTACTCCAGGCAGCTGGGGGCCCCAGCCTGTGTTTCTCCAGGTGAGAATTAGTGTGGAGGCTGTGAGTCTCATACCCCCATACACCTAGATGCTGTTGGGAACTATGAGGAGTTGAGAATGGGTGGGAGTGGGGGGCTCACAGACCAGTGATGAGCCTGGGGCCAGGGGGAATCCAGCTTAGCTCAGGGTGAAGGTCAGAAGGTCAGCGTGGTCTTCTGCTTAGGTGGAAGGTGCTCCCCCACCCCCAGTGGTTCTTTTTTAAAAAATTTATTTATTATTATTTTCTTTATTTACATTTCAAATGCTATCCCAAAAGTTCCCTATACCCCACCTCCGCCCCTGCCCCCCTACCCACCCACTCCCACTTCTTGGCCCTGGCCTTCCCCTGTGCTGGGTCATATAAAGTTTACAAGACTAAGGGGCCTCTCTTCCCAGTGATGGCTGATTAGGCCATCTTCTGCTACCTATGCAGCTAGAGACTC
>NC_034612.1:23404737-23413469 GCF_900095145.1 Mus pahari
AAATTTTGTCTCTGTACCTATATCCTTTCATGGGTATTTTGTTCCTTATTCTAAGGAGGAATGAAGTATCCACACAATGGTCATCCTTCTTGGTTTTCCTGTATTTTGCAAAAGATACAGTTCTTGCGTATGAACACCAAACTGTTTATTCATGGTGGGAAAATAGTGCATATAACTTATTCGGGGTGGACCAGAGATTAAATACCTTTTGCAGGAAGGAATGTCCAGGAAGGGAAGGTTATTGGCTAAACCCTCAGGCCAGCCCATCTAGAAACCTCACTAGCTTGGAGTGGGCTCTAGGCTATATGACCATTTGTCATGGACCTCTTAGTGTGGTGTCATGCTCAAGTGCTCCAGGACATTTTGAGAATTACCAGGGTTCCTTAACCTGCTCAACCTTCCCAGTGTTTTTGTCTGGTGACTGACATCGTTCCATTCACCCAATAGCCACTGGGCTCCAGGGATTCAGGTGTCTCCATCTTCCCAGTGCTAAGACTATAGCATGACCTGTCACACCCAGCTTGTTACACAGGTCCAGGGGTTAGAATTCAGGTCTTCACATTTGTTAGGGAAGTACTTTACCCCACCAAGCCATCTCCCATCAGTGGTTACATAGTCTTCTATTAAGGACATTCCCAGTCCCTACTTCTGTGAAAACACTAAAAGAACCGAGGAGGAGAAAGACACTAGGATGAAACAAAACAGAATACAAAAGCAATAGTAGAAGAATCAGCAAGATGGCTCCGTGGTGCCTGCTCCCAAGCCCAAGGACCCGAGCTCAACCATCTGCTTCTATATGGAGAGAAGTGACTCCTTCAAGGTCATCATTCTCTTACCTTCACATGTGCACGGTGGCACTTCCATGCTTCCCATAAGGAAGGATTAGATACACCGACTTCTACATCCACAATTCCTTCTACCTACCCCTGCCCCTGCTGCAACCCTCATTCGAAGCAAAGGATTACACAGGGGGGCTGGAGAGATGGCTAAGAGTGCTTGCTGCTCTTGCAGAGATCTGAGTTCGGCTCCTAGTACCCCTGTCAAGCATCTTACAACTGCCTGTAACTGCCCTCTTCGGGTCTCTGTGGACATCCTAGTATAGTCATACAAACACATACTCATAAATGTTTTTAAAAATCCTTTCAAAAGGCACTATAAGATATAAACTTCCTGCTAACTTAAAGTATGGTACGGGAAAATATGGGAGAAACAGGAATATGCCCGATGCAAATCCAGGAGTGTGTCGTATGGCTTAATTTGGAGGAATAATAGCTGTTAAAGCTAATATTAGAAATCCATGAGGTAGAGGAAAGAGGTCTCTCTAGAGGACAGCATGGGTAACATAATTAGATACTGTCTCAAGTAACAGCAGCAATTATGAACCCACACAAACCCAAACAAACTCAAATCAAAGCAACCAAAACAAACAAACAGAAAACCAAAAGAACTTAAAATCAATCCAGAAACTGTAATGTCGGCCTAAAGCGCCAGTACAGGAGACTCAAAGCCAGGAGGCCCAGGAATTCAAAGTTAGCCTGGGATACATAGCAAGGTCCTGCTCCAAGATGGCAAATGGGGCTAGCAACCCATCTCCATAGATAAGCATGCTTGCCACAAGCCCCCGATAAGCTAAGGGTTTCTTAGGATTCACATGGGAGAAAGAGAACTGACTCCCGAGACTTGTCCTCTGACCTCCAGGTGTGCACCAAGCATGCACAGGCACGCACACACACACACACGCACACACACGCGCACACACACACACACGAATAACATATAGAAATAAAATTTAAAAACAAATGTTCTAAATAAAAAAAAATAGTAAAACAAAATAAAACTCCTAATCAAGTAAGCAAACATCTAGGTAAAATTGGAAGGGACCGAGGTCCTGACTGCTTGAATAAAATCGGAGCTGGAGAGATGGCTCAGTGGTTAGGAGTTCAGTTCCCAGCATCCTCTTTGGGCTGCTTTCAATGGTCTATAATGCAGCGTCAGGAGGTCAGATGCCTTCTTCTGACCTCTATGGGCCCCTGCATGCACATACATACTGGCATCCACAGATGTACACATACATGTGAATAAGGAAAAAGTCAAAAATAGAATTTATTATGAATACTTATTCTTGTTTCCTGTTCTTCAAATAAGAGAAAACATGTTTTCAAGAGAAAGCATGATTTGAGGGACTGGTGGCTCTAACTTTCTCCCCCTTTCCTTGTGACTCATAGAAAGGATGAAGGCAAGGCTTCAATGCCAGGTCTTTGGTATGGTATGAGTTTGTTTGCAAAGCCATTTGGGGGGGGGAGCAGTTTTCTTCAGTGTAGCTATAGGAGCCATGTAGGAAAATTACCTCTTCCCCAAGAACTAAGCACGATGGGATTCTTCAACAGTTGAGCCAAATGGTCTTCTATCTTTGGTGTGACTCAGAACTATCTAGGGAACTTGTTAAAAATCAAGATGCTGAGGCCCCTTGTACTGATTCAGTCAGCAAATTGGGTGTGTTTTTTTTAATGGACTCCCTGGACAACCTTCGACCAGCTGCGAAGACTGAAAATCAGTGTGGTTTACAGGGCCCAGAATTCTGTGAACTTTGCTGTGCTGCTGTGCCCACCTACCAGGGCTTTCTTGCACTTGTAAGATTTGCTCAGCAAGAGGCTGGGAAGATGAATCAGTGGCCGTCTTTGTGAGGGTTTCTATTGCTATGGAGAGACACCACGGCCATGGCAACTCTTATAAAGGAAAACAGTTAATAAACCTTACAGTTCAGAGGTTTAGTCTATTATCATCATGGCGGGAAGCATGAGAACATGTGGGCATGTTGGAGAGAGTTCTATGTCTGGATTGTCAGGCAACAGGAAGAGAGAGTGACACTGGGCCTGGCTTGAGCATCTGAGACCTCAAATCCTACCCCCACCCCCACCCCCCGTGACACACTTCCTCCAACCAAACCACACCTACTAATAGTGCAAGTCCCTGTGGGCCGGTGGGGGACATTTTCATCCGAATCACCACAATAGGTAAAAATTGCTTGTTGTATAAGCATGAGATCCTAGCATCTGTTTAAAAAGCTGGGTATGGTATTGCTCACCTATTTGCAAGCTCTAGGAACCTTGCTGTTACAACCTCTGCAGTGCTGGGGTCGGCATGGTGGCAGGTGGAGACAAGAGGGTCACTGGGGCTCACAGGCCAAAACACTCTAGTTTTAGGGCCAGTGAGAGGCCATGTCTCAAAGGGAGTAAGGTGGAGGATGTCAGCGCAAGATACCCAAGGCTCTCCTATGCTCTCTGTGGTCATGTGTACTTAAACATACCCCCCCACACACACACACATACACACACAGCATGCTTAGTATGTTACTTGCTCATGAGAGGACCCCACCTGACATAAGCTAACAGACCCCCCCACACACACACCCCATGTCTTAGAGGTTAGTAGGCTACCATTATTTAAGGCCAGGAAGGTAACTATGCTTGGTAAGATGTTAACACTTTCCCCTTTGGCTAGGTAGAAAGGCATATTAGGCTCCTCAACTGGAGTCGGTCTCATTTCTCACTCTCCGTCCCTCTTCCCAGGTTGTCTGTCCGGATTGTATCTACAGTCATTTCACTACATCTACCAACTGAAGGTGTACCCACAGCTGGACATATGGCCGCAGATGAGGCCAAAGTTTGGGAGCGATCTGGGTTTCAGAGTTCCCAACAAAGCACGGGTTATAGCACGAGATCTTGTCTAGAAAAAAAAAAAAAAAAAAAAAGATTAAAAAAACGTGTATTCGTTTGATTAACATGTCTTTTCTTTTTTCTTTTTTGAAAACAAATCTATAATTAAGAATTTTTTTTTTTTGACTTCAAGCAAACAGTGTCTTCCAGGACTGAAGAGCTTATGATCTCACAAAGACGGTAGCACTCTGCACAGACTTAGACAGGTTCAAGCAAGATGGGGGGGAGGGAATCCAGCAACGAGGGGCGGAGTGAACGTGGGCTTCCCTCTCCTACCAAGAAGCTGTCTGCAGTTGATACCTACTGGCAGAGGAGAAACACTCAGTTTTCTACAATGGGGTCTCACTGGATATATTAACCACATTTCAGGGCAGGGCCATGCCTAATACAAAATGAACCCAATGACATTTTAGTCTTAATTTGCTTTATTTGGGCTTTTTTTTTTTTTTGCCTATTGGTTTTTGCTTGTTTATTTTGATTTTGATTTTCATGTTTACATGAGAGTATGTTTCTGAGTTTTTTTTTTTTTTGGTTTTGTTTTGTGTATTTGTTTGTTTTAGAGAGAGAGAGAGAGAGAGAGAGAGAGAGAGAGAGAGAGAGAGAGAGAAAACATATGAAGTTGGATGGGGAGGGGGTTAGAGAGGCTCTGGAAGGAATTGGGGGAGAAGAAACACAATAAAATATATTGCATAGTAATTTTATCTCAATAAAAAGAAAAAAGAATTTATTTTTAAAATTATGTCTGTCCGTGAGTATGTGAGTGTGTGTATATGTGTGCATTTGATTTGCAAGCATGTGCACACTTGTTCATGAGCATGGAGATGTACATATGTGTATGTTAAGGCCGGAAGTCAACCTCATTATTTTTCCTCAGGAGCCATCCACCTCCTTTGAGACAGGGTCTCTCACTGGGACTTGGGGCTGGCCAGTGGGACCAAGGGATCCTTCTGTCTCCACTGTCCACGCCTGCAGGGCTGGTTCTGCAAACACATCCCACACCTGGCTTTTTTTTTTTTTTTTTTTTTTTTTAACATGGCTCCTGGAGAGCGCATTGAAGGTCCTTGTGCCTACACAGGGCAAGTGCTTTACTGATTCAGCTACCACCCAGCTGGGCTTTTGTTCTTTACTAGTATCTGGGAGAGAAGAGTCCACTAGACAGCCCTTGCTCTGCCATTTGCCACCTGCTGCTTGGAAAAACCAGAGGTGAACCCTCTGACAGGATCGTCAGTGTGAGTCAGCAGGCTGCTGTTCTGGTACAGCTTAATGAGGGGACTGAAGGGTGTAATTTGCTGGAACACGCGCACTCTCCCATAGACTAATTACATCGCAACCCACACACTTCTGGGGCCCCAGAATTCATCTGGAACCAAACACTTCTTTTGTCATCTTCTGTCTAAAGAATGACAGCTGCTCCATAGTCAGGAACGAGGGGCGGCGGGAACGAGGGGCGGCGGGTAGAGGGGTTGGTGTGAATAGAGAAACAAATGATGGAGGGAAACCGATGCTTCCTGCGTGCTCCATTGCTCAAAGGCTTCCCCACCCCTCCACTGCGATGAGATGCCCATTACGATTT
Source organism: Mus pahari (assembly GCF_900095145.1). NCBI lineage: Eukaryota > Metazoa > Chordata > Mammalia > Rodentia > Muridae > Mus > Mus pahari. Next base: position 23,410,027 of record NC_034612.1, read on the forward strand.
ATGATTGTGGATGTGGATGCAAGCCAAAACGGGAGACAGTCCTCAAACAGGGCAGGCCTTTATCTCCAACATCCCACCTCCGATCTGATTTTGGATCAAGCATCCCCTAGCTTCTATTTGTGTCTCTATCAAATTAAATTATCAGAGATGATTAATATTTGTGTGTGTGTGTGTGTGTGTGTGTGTGTGTGTGTGTGTGTTTAGTGTATGCATACATGGTTGGGGTGGGTGGATGCACGCACTCCTGCATATGTGAAGTCAGAGTACATTCAGTACCTTGCTCTCTCCCTCTCTACCTTTGTCTTCGTTAGTTTTAACTGTCAAATTGTCACAGCCTGGAGTCATCTGAGAGGAGAACCCCTAATTGAGGAATTATCTAATTTAGATTGGCATGTGCGTACATCTGTGTGTCCCAGATCCACTGTGGGAAGCACCATTCCCTAGGCTGGTGGTCCTGGCTTATGTAAGAAAGCTGGCTAAGCGTGAGCCTGCGAGCGAACCAGCAAGCATCCTCCACGGTTCCTGACATGCTGCTTTGACTATGAAGTGAGTGCTTTGGAGGAGGTAATGATGTGTGGAGTAGCAAGCAGATTCCTGCTTTCAGTTCCTGCCCTGACTTACCTCAGTAATGAACTGTGACCTGGAAACTTAAGCTCAATAAACCCTTTTCCCTCCTAACTTCCTTCTTTGCGAGTGTTTATCACAGCAACAGGAATAAATCAAAACGTTATGATTCTGTTACTTACTCTGTCCCCACCCTTGCCCCCAAAGATATTTATCTAGTACACAGACTGCCATCCACCTTCTGGTTTCCTGTTTACATTTGATCCATCATTGCTGAGTGTCGTCAGAAGGCATCCTTCATCTGCACACAGTACCACACTGTCCTAGAAGGCTTGAGTCAATACTGTTGATAGTGCCTTCCTTTGTGTGTACATATTTTAAAAGAGTGAGGTTAGCTATATTGATTTGTGTGTGTTTTCTTCCCCTGCTTTTATATTTAGAAAGGGTCTCTTGCAACCTCGAGGGAGAGAATCGTGCCCTTACCATTTCTTCCATGATTTCCTTCCTTTCTCTATAACTCTTTGAATTTTCTATAATATATTTTTTCTTGTCAATAGCTGAAGACTGGTCACACCATTTTAATTACTTACTGCATTTTAATATCTACTGTGTGTCTCTTTCAGAGTGTATTTCTTGTCAGTGTATGTGACGGGTATGTGCGCTCATGAATGCATGTGTGCTCGGTGCACATGCATATGTACATATATACCCTCGTGGGGGGGGTGGTTAGATGTCAAAATTGGATGTCCTCCTCAGTCACTTTCTCCCTTGTTATTTTAGACAGGATCTCTTCATCAATTTGGCCACGTAAACTGGCCAACAAGTTACAGGGATTGACCTGTCTGCCCCAGGCCTCCAACCCGGGGCTACAGACACACACTGCCATGCCCTTCCTTTATGAAGATGCTGAAGATCAGAAATCAGGGCCTCATGAATGACCCAGATCCCTGGCTCAGTAGAAGACCCCTGGCCTACAATCTTACAGTGAAGCTAGAGCCTATCTGATTTTTATGTTTTGGTCCAAATTATTTTTTTCCCGTTCTTATACCAGAAACTGAAAGTGTATCTCATGTGTGTGGTTTCTCTAGCCCTCACATAAAGTCAGTTATGTAACCAATGGCCAGTCAATGTTTGCTGGGTAGATTGATGATTGAAGATGGGAGCAGGAGATGGATCAGAAGGAAGATGACACGATTCTGGTAAAGATATTTCTTTTTCTTTAAGAGTTTCTCCGTGTAACTTAGCTGTCCTGAACTTGCTCTGCAGACCAGACTGGCTGAGAAGTCACAGAGATTGCCCCTGTGTCTGACTCCTACGAGCTGGAACTAAAAGCATGCACCACCACTGTCCAGCTCTGCTAAAGCATTTTTAGAATGGCTTACCTTGACGCTGAAAGAGCAAAACAAATAGGCACTCAATAAAATATTTACCGTGTAAGAAGAGTTTTGATGTGTATATTAATTTTCTCAGAGATGGGGATAAAATACCTGACAAAAATGACTTAAGGGAGGAAGGCTTTATTTTTGGCTCACAGTTCAGGGAACAGTGGAAGTGGCAGGCAGCTGGTCACATTTTATCTGCAGTTAGGAAGCAGAGAGAGATGGATGGTGGTACTCAGCTCATTTTCTCTTTTTTGGATGCAGTCTGGGACTCCAGGTCACATTCACTGGGGGAATGCTCGGCAATCATTTTATCACTGAGCACACACACCCCAGCCCCTCATTGTTAAAGATTCTAGGCCATGTGTTCTACCACTGAGCCATGCCCTCAATTCCTTGCTGGAGGATTTTAGACAAATGTGTTACCACTCAGCTAAATCCTTAGCCCCTTAGTGGGAGAGTCAAGGCAAAGAAAGGCTCTACTACTGAGCTACACTCCAACCCCTCCCTGGGGGATTGTAGGCAGGGGCTCTACCACTGAGCCACGCCTCTAGCCCCTCACTGGGGGATTCTAGGCAGGTGACCATTGAGCCACACTCCCAGCCCCTCACTGGGGGATTCTAGGCAGGGGCTCTACCACTGAGTCACATCCCCAGCCCCTGACTGGGGGATTCTAGGCAGGGGCTCTCCCACTGAGCCACATCCCCAGCCCCTCACTTGGGGATTCTAGGTAGGTGCTCTACCACTGAGCCACGCCCCCAGGCCCTCACTGGGGGATTCTAGGCATGTGCTCTACCACTGAGCCACAACCTCAGGCTTGCTTTCAGTTTCTTGAACCACTAAGTTAATTTCCACCCCAAGCCTTGACTGTTTCCCTCTGTGTAGTGGTTCTGTACCACACCCCCCAGAACTGTTTCCTTCTTGTCATTCAGCACTTGAGCCAACTGTCACCTTCTCAGACAGACTTGCACTGACCTCCCTAGACAAAGCACTCCTACCTCCATCCAGCTGTCATTCTCTATACTGACAGTGTCTTTCAATAACTCAGTAATAATTTATCATCTGATTCTTGAAGGTTTTTGATCACTGGTTGACATTCTACTTCTCTTAAATGTAATCTTGGTAGGAATTGTTTTGAATATTTTTTTTAAAGTTGAGTCACATGAAAGGTAAAAGAATAGCACATTCATTTGCATAGACAGACCTGTTAGTGTGGTAAACCATGCTATATACATCGGTGGGGCTGGTTGCATAGACCTGTATCTACACAGGCACACCTTTCCCCCAACCACCTGGAATAAGTTACAAATAGCATAGTATTTTACCCTGAACACAGTCTCTTCCATTTCTCAAGATCAATATTTCTCTTGTATAATTCCAGCATGTCATCACTCTTAGAATCTAACAGTTTCATAATTTCATCTATTATACAGTCCAGATTTCTCTTAGTACTCTAAACATGCCTGGTTTTTTTTTTTTGTCACTTTTCCATTCTCCATG
>NC_034612.1:23414417-23423116 GCF_900095145.1 Mus pahari
TATCTCTTAAGATTAATGATGTTTCTCTCATGTAACACAACTGACGTCCTCTCTCTTAAGAAACCTAGTGATTTCATAATTTCATCTATTATACATTCCAAATTCCTCTAAGTGTCCTAAAAATATCTTTTCTGTCAGTTTTATTTTCCGTCCTGATCTACTAATGGCCACATTCTGCACTTGGTTATGATGTCTCTTAAGCAAGACTAGTGGGTCAGTGAACTCAAAGGATCTGCCTGTCTTCCCAGCAGTAGGGTTAGAGGTGCATACCACCACGCTCAGCTTCTCACATGGATCCTGCAGGATTTGAACTCTGGTCCTCATGCTTAAGCTGCTAGCACTTTACTATCTGAGCCATTTCCCCAGGCCCTGTTGTTTTGTTTTAATATAGGGTCTTTGCTATGGAGCCTAGGCTGACCTCAAACTCACATCTTTTTTTTTTTTTTTTTTTCCTTCTCAATGGCCGGAGAGTTTAGAGGCAGTTGTGTGCTACCCTGCTCATCTGTGAAGCTGCTGTTTAAATTGAGTACCACGAACTCTGTATGGCAGAAATATAAAATATGGGTGGACCTGTGAGATGGCTCAGCTGGTAAAGACTCTTAGTGCCAAGCTTGGTTGTGGGAGAGAATTGATTCCCAAAAGTTTTCTCTGACTTATAGTGTGTCTAATACACACACACACACACACACACACACACACACACACACACACACACGCAGAGACAGACAGAAACAGAGACACAGAGAGAGACAGAGAGACACAGAGAGACAGAAACAGAGAGAAAGAGACAGAAAGACAGAGAGACAGACAGAGACAGAGAGAGAAAAACATAGAGACACACAGATACTCATGTGCACATACACACACATATGTAATATATATGTATATATGTATATATATAAGTCACACACACACATAAATATATAGTCACGCACATTTTTTATATATATATATGTCAGAGGGACAAGGCCATACTAAAAGTGACTCAGTGGACTGTAAAGTCCTGTGACAGGCTTTTAAAAAATACATTGTTTTATGTGTATGTGTTTATTTTAAGTGTTCTGCCTTCATGTATGTCTATGTACCACATGTATGCCTGATACCCATGGTGGCCAGAATAGAGTGTTAGATTCCATGGAATCGAAGTTATAGACAGTTGTGAACCACCATGTGAGTACTGGGAACTGAACATGGGTCCTCTGAAAAAGTAACAAGCACTCTTAATCATGAAGTCATCTTGTAAGCCCTTCTTAAAAATACATTTTACCATCACGGTCACCACCACTGTCATCATCATCATCACCATCACCATCACCATCACCACCACCACCATTACCATCACCATCACCATCATCATTATAATTGACATCAAAGGGTTCATAGGTGCCATAGCACATATGTAGAGGTCAGAGGACAATTTACAGAAGTTGGTTCTCTCCTTCTACCATGAGGGTATCAGAGATTTGAAATCAGGCTTAGTAGCAAACGTCTTTGACCTACTGAACCACCTTGCCAGCCCACATTTTTGTAATTGCAGGAAGAAAGTATTATGGACCAAGTTTCAGGGTTGTATGAAAACCTGTGGGGTGCTATTAGATAACCAGCCGACAGTGGAACGCCCTTCATGTGTAAGTCAGACTTGGACCCTGGGAGAAGCTTTAGAACTGTATCCTTCCAAAGACCAGACTCCCAAATGCTGTCCGTTTATTATTTGTTACAAAACTGTCACCTTGGCATTGCCAAATCCAATTGTAGAGTCCAATGACTGTTTGGATTGTTTTAATCTAAATGTTCTTCTGTGGCTTTGGCTAAACTGACTATATGCAGTAGAAAGGAAGTCAGTGCCTATCCGAAGTGTTTTTTCATTTACATTTGATTAGAGGTAAACTCTACCCATTTATGGAGGACCGCACTTTTATACTGGCTGGACTGGGGGAGTTTGATGCTCTGGTTCCCCAAGTATTACCCCATAGAGAGCATTTCACAGGAACTGGATGGTAAGATCCACCTTTAGAGCTATGAGGAGACTTCATGCAATGAAATCTGGAAAGACTCCATTTTACACAGCTCTTTAGGAATTTTGGGTTAAAATGTAGAATAAATTGTGTATTTCAATTTCTTTCATAAGGCATGCTAAAATTATAAAAATGAAAATTTAAAGTTATAATTTAAAGGGCTAAAGAGATGGTTCAGTGGTTAAGAGCACTGGCTGTTCTTCCAGAGGACCTGAGGTCACTTTCTGAGGACCCACCCAGAGGCTCACAACTGCCTGTACCTTTAGTCCCAGGCTATGCAATGTCCTCTTTATGCCTCCATGAGAATCAGACATTAGCTGGGCGTGGTGGTGCACACCTTTAATCCCAGCACTTGGGAGGCAGAGGCAGGCAGATTTCTGAGTTCAAGGCCAGCCTGGTCTACAAAGTGAGTTCCAGGACAGCCAGAGCTATACAGAGAAACCCTGTCTCGAAGAAAAAAAAAAGAGAGAGAGAGAGAGAATCATACATTATTGTAGTGCATAGACACATATTCAGGCAAAGTATCCATACACATGAAATTAAAAAATAATATAAAAAAGCTTTATATATATATATAGCCAGTGGACTAGCTCAGTAGCTAGAGGTGCTTGTAGCCAAGTGCCACCCCCTAAGAGCCCACATGGTAGAAGAAGAGAGAAGACCCTGAAACTCTGTTCTCTGACCTGCACATGTGTGCTATGGTGTGTGCAGACATATACACATGCACACAGATAAAGACATAAATAAGCATAATGAAAATTATTTGAAGTATATTTAGAATCATTTTTCTATGTAAAATTGTATAGGAAACATATACACACATAGAGAAAATAGATAGCAATATCTCATAACTATAACATAAACTATATATAGCCCATACATCTACCCTGAGTTAATAAGATTAGACCCAGGGCCTTGCAAATGTTAGGTACGCTACCACTGAGCTACATCCTCAATTCCCGGATAACTTATTTTTTTAGTACTATTTATCTTTTAATATGTGTATATGTGTGTACATGTGTGTGGCACTTAATGAAATAATATAAAATAATTCCATATTAATAAAATAAAATTGAGGGACTAGAGAGATGGCACAATAGTTAAGAGCGTGTATTGCATTTACAAAAGATTTCTGTTCAGTTTCCAGTACCCACACCAGGAAGCTCACAACTGCTTGTAACTCTACTCCAAAGGGTATCCAATACCCTCTTCTGACCTCTGAGTGCATCTGCAAAAATATAAGCACACACACACACATACATAATTAATTTTTTAAACAAAATAAAGACAGGTCACAAAACAGAGTGACTAGAAAGGCTTGTCACATGATTGCAATGATTCTTTCATTTGGAGACCATTCAATTTATGAACAATTTTATGAGCCAGAACTTTGCTAGGGTGAAGAACAGGGAAGCTAAGACACGAAATGAACACAGTGGACTTTGTGTTCCTGGGTTTCATGGTTTAGTGGAAAAGGCTGACTCTAGGTCATCAGAAAGCCTTCACGTTGCTAAGGGAAGTGACAGGGCTGCTCTGAGCTCTAGGGAACCGAGGGGAAGGTGAGGGGACAGCGGGAGCTGGTTGGAAGAGACATTCAAGTGGCATGTCACTCAAACTGGGTTTGGAGGGATGAAGAGGCATGTAGAGGTGGGGAAGGAAGTGAAGGTGTGACGCACAGAGAGTGCGTAAAGTGAGGGGAAGGGCCTGGAGTGACACGTAGAATCTGAGTGAAATAATAACGCCTTGTCGGAGGAGGTTAACAGTCACATGGAAGGTAGACCGTGAGGCTGGAGAAGAAAGGGTCTGATTGGTTAGGCCAAGTTCCTATATTTGGTCATTTTTTCCCTAAGGGAGTAGAGCTAGCTATGTTGCTTTGCCCATTTGGTTACTCCATGAGAAGTAGGTTGACAGCTATAGTAGTTCTCTTTCTATTGCTGTGATAAGACACCAACGACCAAGGCAACTTATAGAAAGACAGATTATTTGGGGTTTACAGTTTTAGAGGGCGAGTCCATGTTGGTTAGCAGGCAGGCAGACATGGCATTGGAGCAGTAGCTTGAGATCTCACACCTTGAGGCACAATCCTGAAGCTGAGAGAGCACACCAGGAATGGCACGGTTCTTTGAAATCTCAAAGTCGGCCCACCCAGTGACACACCTCTTCTAACAAGGCCACGCCTCCCAATCCTTCCCAAACAGTTTCATCAACTGGACACCAAGTATTCAGGCACATGAACCCAGTTAATCTTTCACAGTAGGGTACTGGTATGAAGGAAAGGTACAAAGTGACCAGTGGCAACAGATACACAGTTCTAGGGATGCTAGTGACACAAGAGGCACGGAGAGGAAGAGCCACTTTTATGGATTCAGAAGTAATTGGGATGGATTTGATGTCACTGAGAGCAATTGGGCTGGTAAGGATGAGAAACCTAGAGATTGGAGGTTCTACCTTGGACATCTGGATGTATGAGTGGTCTCTGGGATGATAGGAAAAGCTGAAACAAAAAAAGGTTATCTACAGAGGAAGTTGCTTGTGGCATGTTGCCTTGAATATCTGAGATCTAAGTCCATCTTAAAAAGGTCCAGCTTACCAAATTTTTGGTGTGCTGTGTCCAACTGCTTAGAAGAATGGACACCAAGATGTAGTGTTTCTTGTTATATGGAGGCAAAATTAGAGGTAGGAAATTCCAGGGGGCTGGAGGTGGGTCCCTGCCTGCCTTCATTATGTGGGTACTTTCCTCAAAGCTCAAAGGATTATCTTCTTGTTATGCATCACGTGTCTTTCGTACTTGAAGCATAGGCACAGACAGGTGTAATGAGGTCCATGCTTGACATTGTTTTTGTGTGTGTGCACTGAGCACGTGTGTGTGTGTGTGTGTGTGTGTGTGTGTGTGTGTGTGTGCAGAGATGCATGAACCTATGTGTGTCTGTTGATGGCAGGTCAAAAGGTAACGTTGAATTTCATTTCTTTAAGGCAGGGACTTTTACCTAACTTGGTATTTGCTGATTTGCCTGAGCTGGCTGGCAAAAACACCAGGAATTCTTCCTGTCTTTGCTTCCCCTGCGCTGGGATTATACACGCACGCTATTGCACCCACCCTTTTACATAGTTTGCATGTTTTAATAAGATTAGTTAATATTGTCACCTTGACAGCATCTAGAATCACCAAGACCCCAAGTCTGTGAAGGGATATCTAAATTGAGTTAACTAGAGAAGGAAGAGCCACCAGAGATGTGGGCGGCACCATTCCCTTGGCTGGAGTGTCAGACTGAATGAAGAAGAGGGCCAAGCTGAGCGGCATCATTCATCTCCCTCTGCCTCATGCTCCAGGCACTGTCGCTTTCCTACCCTGACAGACTGCGTTCTTAATCCTCGAACATAAGTATCCCTCCCCACTCCCCTTTCCTTTTGTCAGAGTAGTTTATCACAGACAGGACATTTTCTAAGCACATATCAAATTGAAAACTCTCATGACCATAAAATTTCACTTTTAGAAATTCCACCCAGTTTAAACGCATCCTTATGTGTACTGAAAGCCACGAAGAATGATAGTCTTGACAGCATTACTCAGACAACATATGCCACCAATAATGGAGTCATAACTCAAGTATGTGAAATTTTTTTTAAAAGGTCTCACAAACCCAAAGGAAAAGAAGCAACAGAAATATGGAGATAAAATGGAGACAGTCCCTCCCCACCACAAGATGCCCAGATGACTAATAAGCGTTTGAAAAAGTGCTAATGCCGTTAGTCATCAGAGAAATGTAAAGTAAAGCAGTATCCAAAAAAACCTCATACATCTATCTGAATGGTTGAACGCAAATAAAACATGTCTGGGAGATGGTTCAGTCAGTGGAACGCTTGTTGGGCAAGCATGAGGAGCTGAGTTCAGATTGCCAGTTTCCGTGTAAAAAAACCCAGCATAGTGCTGACCTGCAATGTGACGCTAGAGAGACAGAGGCAAGAGTGTCTCTGGGTGTGGAGGTTTGAATATGCTTTTATTCAAACTTTTAGGGAGGGGCACTATTAGGAGATGTGACCTTATTTTAGAAGGTGCGGCCTTTTAGAGGAAGTGTGTCACTTCAGGAGCAGGAGGAGGGTGGACTTTGAGACCTTCCTTCTACCTGCCTGGGAGTCTGTCTTCTCCTGGATGTCTTTGGATCAAGATGTAGAACTTTTGGCTCCTCCATCCCCATATCTGCCTAGATGCTGCCATGCTTCCTGCCTTGATGATAATGGGCTGAACCTCTGAACCGTTAAGCCAGCTCCAATTAAATGTTGTCCTTTATAGGAGTTGCCTTGCCTGACACTATTACTGAGGCTCTGGAGTGCTCACAAGAAGGGATCTGTCATGACTGCCCTCCAAGACCCAAAGAGTCAGATGCAGATATTTGCACCCAACCGATAGACAGAAGCAGCTGGCCCCTGTTGTTGAATTAGGGAAGGCTGAAAGAAGCTGAGGAGAAGGGTGATCCTGCAGGAGGACCAGCAGTCTCAATTAATCTGGAACCCCCAAGATCTCTTAAACACTGGACCACCAAACAGACAGCATACACCAGCTGACATGAGGTCCCCAACACACATAGAGTAGAGGACTTCTGGGTCTGTGTTCATTCAGAGATGGTGCACCTAACCCTCAAGAGACTGGAGGCCACAGGGAGTGTAGAGGTCAGGTGGGGTTGGGGCTGGGGGCACCCACGTGGAGATGGGGTGGGGTGGGGAGGAGGTGTGGGATGTGGAGCAGATGGAGGGTGGATGGGGGGGCAGGGAATGGAATATGGAGTGTAAAAAATAAATTAAGAAAAGTTAAAAAAGAAAAAGAAAGAGAGAGAGAGAGAGAGAGTTGTCTCAGTCATGGTGTCTCTCTACAGCAATAGAACCCTAACTAAGACACTAGAACTTCCTGACCAGATAGGCCTGACCAGTGGGAGACCCTGTTTAGGAAAATTAGATGGAAAACAGTTGAGAGAAACCTCCAATGGTAACCTCTGGCCTTTATGCGTGCACGCACGCGCATGCCCGCGCGCACACACACACACACACACACACTCATATCCACACACACACTCACACATGCTCATGGAACAAACATAACAATGCTCTCCGAGATTCCGCTGCTGGCAGAGGCTAGGCACAATCACTATTCTCACGCATTGCCAGCTGGAATAAACCTCTGTGATGCTTTTTGGCACTTTCTCCTCCGTTTCAATATACGAAACTTGTATGCGTTCTCCGCTTTTCAGTAGTTCCACTAGAATACACGTCACGGATGGGGTCACAGCTGACCATGTGTTTGCTCAGCATGCTTGAAACCCTGGTCTATACCCAGGACTGTATAAACTGGGTTTGGTGATCCATGCTTATAATCCCAGCAATTGGGAGGTCGAGGCCAGAGGATCAAGGTCATCCTTGGCTGGAAAACTGGCCTGGGTACATGAAACTTAGTCAAAAAAAAAAAAAAAATGTATGGCCACGGTTTTTTTTTTTTTTTTTTTTTAAAGACATTGTGACACTCATCCATGTGACATCTGTGACCTAACATAGATAATGCAAGATGGGGAGGGGGAATTCAGAGGGATGAATCAGTTTGTGGTCAACCAGAGACATGTACTTGGACAGAGCTCAGCTGCAAGAAAAACGATGGCTATGGGAACATGCGGCAAAGTCAAGGGTATTCAAACCGCAACAGACAAGAAACAGTGAGATGGGAAGTGACTCAGGACAGTACATCTGCAAACCACTCCACCCATCCATTTCCTTCACCTAGGCTTTTCCTCGCTTTCAAGGTGCAGTCAGTCAGAGCAGGGGAAGTCAAACAGGAAGAGCCAGAAACGGAAGTTGATGAATATCCATTCTCACCTCACCATCCCCATTTCACACAGTGCAGCAACCCCTGACCAGGAAAGGGTCCTGCCCACAATTTTGATAAGTCTTCCCACATCAATTAATGTCACCCAGACAACTGTGCACAGGCATGTCCCCTGATTGCAAATCTCCCAGGTGGTTCTAGATCCCGTCAAGTTGGCAATGAGTGGCCATCCTCACACTCTATGACATGGAAATGAGCAAGACAGACCCACAGACAACCACTCAGCTGACCTTTACAGACAGTGAAAAGTTCTCAGGCCAAAGGGTACAAAACGTGTGAGCCCACTGTCCTAAGTCAAACAATTAGGGAATCCAGCAATAGAGGGAATAAGGGAATGTAGGGAGGTAGTAACTAAGAATTAAAGGCAGAGAAAGCCACACTGTTTACAGAAAATCTCCTTGACCAACCCAAGCTTTTCTGTGATTTCTCTTATTTTTATGAACCACCATGTATACATGTATATCATCCATATTTTCATGTCTGTTTGTCTATTTATTTGTCTTTCTTTCTGACTGCCAATCCATCCATCCATCCATCCATCCATCCATCCATCCATCCATCCATCCATCCATCATCTGTCTATGTATAGTCTATCATCTATAAAACCATCTTCTATTATGCCTATTATCTATCAGTGTAGTATACATACATACATAATTTATAGATGAGTGCATAGATCTATAGATGGATGCAAAGATGATAGATGGATACATAGATACATATGTGGGTAGATGAACAGATAATAGCTTCACAGATAGTAGATGGAAAATGTTTTATAGAACAGAGAGAAAGGGAGAGGGGGAGAGAGGGGGGAG
>NC_034612.1:23423213-23451891 GCF_900095145.1 Mus pahari
GAGAGAGAGAGAGAGAGAGAGAGAGAGAGAGAGAGAGAGAGAGAGAGAGAGAGAGAGAATATACATAAATTCCTGGAACTCTCTGGCCAGTCTGTCTAGCCAAATCAATGAGCTCTCCAGGTTTAGGAAAAAGAGCCTGTCTCAAAATAATAAGGTGGAAAGAGACTAAGGAAAACATTTGATGTCAACCCCCGGCCTCCACACAAAAAGACAGAGGGACTGTCTCAAGTCTGGGCCATTAACCAGGATAGAAAGAACAACACGGGGTGGTGTACTGCAAGCAGTTAACCTCATTCTCATCTCCTAATTTGAGAAATTCCTCAAGTGTCTCAGCCTCAAATTGAATAATTTTCCAATTTCCTCCTTAAGGTAATTTTTTAAACTACTGCATTTTATAGGCTGGAGCATGAGAGACGATGACTACTGTATGTCTTTTTAATTAGATCCTCTACATGATAATTAAAATCTCACTCTGCATCCTAGCTATTCTTAAACTCCGCAGTAACGCTCTTCTGGCAGGAAGTGAGCTGACCATCTGGAAGCAGTAAAATATCTTAACCTTAAAATGTGAACTATCAGAGTTAGAGATACCACAAATGAGATGTACTCTTCATTGCTTGGATGGGGGGGAAATGCCAGGGTTCCATCCTTCATTCTGTCTAATCAAGAAACTGCAGAGTCTCACAGTTGGTAGAAGGCTGCCAGAAGTTGAATGAGCCTTCTTACTTCATCTCCCCAGAACAAGTCATGACCCACGCTCCCCTCTGAGGGCCTTGGGGCCCATGGTATTTCAGGGTGGGGTGGGATCAAGCCTGTTCTTGGAAACATCTTATAATTAAAAAACAAAACAAAGCAAAAAAAAAAAAAACTTGGCAGTTGCAGACAAAGCTCTAGAGCCTTGGAAATATGTGAGGGAAAAGGAGAGTGGTTGGAAGCTTAGAAATAATTGGAGTGGAGAGAAGGGCGTATGAGGAAGATGTTGAATGAGAACAAATTATGAAGGAGAGATACCGAGGATGCAGAAGAGGATGGGAGGAAAAGGAAGCCTTTGATTGCGGTACCCAAGAGTTCTTACAACAAAGTCTGGCACAGTGGCTCGTGGTAATAATCTCAATGCTTGGTATGGAGAAAAGACTGTTACAAGAGACTTGGAGATAGAGCAGAGATCTCTCGTTAGAGAATTTAAACGAGGTGGTCCAGGAATCCCAACCTGCTGGCCAAAGAATGCTGTAACTTGTCACCTCAGAGCATTGCAACCAGAGCGTGGCACTGCTTTCTCAGCCCTGAGATGGCAGATACGTGCCCTTCTGCTCATCCCAGACTTTTATGTGGTGCTGGGATCTGAATGCAGGATGCCGGGCTGACACAGTATTGCACTTGCTTTTCTGCCGCTGAGATAAAAAAAAACGTTCCAATAGTAAGCAACTTAAAGGAGAAAGGCACCCCCTTCTACCTCACCATTCCATGCCTCTACCAAACATATCCCTGACTCTTTTTAATAAAACACGACAGGAGTGCCTTGGTCCATGGCAAGGGAAGCTTACACCATGGCAGCAGACGAGCAGCAGAGAAAGCATGGGCAGGAGCCATAGCAGATAGCATCTTCAAGGCCCACTCCCAGCAACTTATATCTGCTGGCTATATCACAGGTCTAAAGGTTCTAGAACCTTCCAACATAGTGCCACAATCTGGGGAAGGTTCCAGCACAGGAGCCTGTGTGTGTGTGTGTGGGGGGGCATTTCATAATCATAACAGGGACAATTTATCAGCTTTATTTTACTGGTCTATATGCTTATGAGTTTATCTACAGTTTCTGGAGCATCCTGAGGCAGTGAGAGTCCCTGTTATTATTTGCGTGTGTGTATGTGTTGGTGTATACATTGTTTATGTGTACATATGAATATATGTATACATATCTGTATGCCTGTACGTAGAGACCGGAAATCTAAGTTGGTGTCTTCCCCTATCATCCTGCACCTTACATTTTGGGAGAGGGCCTCTCACTGATACCTGGGCTCATCAATTTAGCAAGAATGGCTGGCTAGTGAGTCGCAGGGCTCTTCACCTCCACCTTCTTAGTGCTAAGGTTACTGGTGCCCGCCATCACGCACTACTCTCTTATGTGGGAGCTGGAGATCTGAACTCAGAGGGCAGATTACCTACCGTGTTAGCTCCCCGGGCTATGGCTCTTGTCGTCTGTGGAGTTTGGAGCCGTACACCTGTTCAAGGTCAGGGCAGAGCCTCTGGGAAGCTTTCTTCTGAACGATCTTCCTCATGGACACTGGCTGCCCTGGCATTTTTCTCCCTGACCCCTGAGCTCTGCAGCACAGGAGTGTTTTGCAACAGAACCAATCGCTTCTGGAGCAGGGCTGTGGCCAGGAGTCATGCTGGAGGGCAAGTGAGCCCTTTAGACTTAATGATTTATAACCAAGAAGCTGCTGCTGTATGATACAGCGACCTTGAGTTGACACTCCCCCCACTTCCCTGTGGAACACTAGCAGGACCCTTCGACCATTCTTTCTCATTTTCTCTGCTTGGCGCCTTGGTAGGAGGTTGACAGCCCAAACAGCCAGACAACTCAATTGAGTCCCCATCCCTTCTTTCCCCTTTTCAGTTGTGGGAAAAGCATCTTTACCTTCCCACACTTCCTCTCAACCCTTCTTCCCATCCACACTTGATCCAGGGGATTAATTTAATTAGAATAAACTCCAGGTCTCTGAAAATGTTAATCCTCTTCTCAAAGGCTGGTGTTTCTACATCCTGCTGTCTTTTATAGCTCTGTGGAGTGCAATGAGCCTTAGCCAGAAGCTGGGGTAGGAGGCAGACATCTTCCTTGTTGCTCTGAGCTGGGACTCATTTATTTGGTAGCAGGGCTGCTCCCTTTGATGAGGATAGATGGCCCTCAACTGCTGACCCACAACCTGTGATGTCTTCAGACTCCTCCTTCAATGTGTGCACCAGCTATTTGATTAAGGGGGGTGATGTGAAGGGACAAGGCTTGCGGTTTCCTGACTTACATATTTGTGGGTGTCAGGCAGACTCTTCATTTTCTGGACTCAGTCGGACTTAAAAGGCTGAATATTGGCTCAGGTCAAGGGATGTTTAATTCATTACCTGCGAGACTATAATAGCCTCTTCTAGGTCCTGGTGGGAGTTGTAGGTGGCTAATAACTTCCTAGAATGTTCTTCACTTGCTTTTCCATGCCCCTTTGTTCCTGCCTGCCATGTGCAGAAGTCGGATTTGAAAGAAAGGGAAGGAGTTTCTAGAATGCAGAACTTACACAAGTTACGACTTCCCTCACTGCCCCTGCTGTCCTCCCATTGAGTAACAGTTGGATTGAAAAACGACCCCCAAAGCGTGTACCCTGTGCTTGAACACTTGGTCTCCAGTCAGTGAGGCTGTTTGGGAAGGTTATAGACCTTTAAGAAGATGCTGTCATGTGGGGGAAGCATGTCACTGTGGGTGAGCTTTGAAGGTTTATAGTTTAGCCCTACTTCCTGTTCTCTGTCTCCTATGTGTAGATGAAAATGTGACCAGTCAGCTTCCTACTCCCCCTGCTGTGCCTTTCCCCACTAGTATAGACTCTATAACTCTGGAACCGTAAGCTAAAATAAACCCTTTCTTCTTCTAGTTGCTTTTGGTCATGGTGTTTTGTCACAGCAACAGAAAAGTAATGACCACACACACACACGCACACGCACACGCACACGCACATGTACATATACCCTAAACCCCAGAACATGATCTCAATATGGCCTCATATGTTAGCCATCATCAGAATCCCAGGCTAGTTCGCATCAACCACTAGAGATCACTATTAGTTTTCATGACCAGGATAAAAACCAAGTTACTCCCGCTGCCCACTACATATGTGGGGAATAGGGTCTTCCACTTCATAATAACAAACACTGGGGACTCAGAATGGTAAAGGTAAGGAAGGCAGTTTATTTAGGAACTTTCCAGGTTGGATAACAACTCAAACAAAATAGTAGACATGCCAACCCGGCTCAAAACAGTCACATATATACCATTAGGCACAATTCCCTTCATCTTCCACTTCCTCATTGGCAGGATACTTGGGGAGGTGCAATCTTTAGTCACCTAGGTTTCATTCACCCTACCCCTTCATTCCTTTCTCATCTCCAATCCCCAGTTATTGCTCATGTCCAACTTAACAGATTTTTGATCTCATAGATTTCCTATTGTGAGAGTCTCTCTGCTTCATGACAATACTTAGTATTTCCCTGCCCTGAGATTAACCTGTGATTTTAAGTGCATAATATTTAAGTGCATATAATATTCAATAATCAGCCGCTGGGGCAGGAGACCCTGTTATCTCCTATGTGTCTAAAGCTTGTAGTTATCTAAGACAATTTTGTATTGAAAGTAGACTATCATATTTTGTTTCTCACATATAGAAAAATAGTACTCCTATCCAAATATTAAAAAAAACCTCTTTATGACTTAATGAATAAATACTTTATTTAAAAATGGAAATAAAGCCAGATGTGTAGTCATAGACCCATAATCCCAGAACTTTGAAGGCTGAGGCAGGGACATCACAAGTTTGAAAACAGCCTGGACTATGTAATGAGATCTGTTCTAAAACAAAGCGAAGGAAGGGAAGAAGGAATGAAAGGGGAAGAGGGAAGGGAAAGGCCATCAGGAAGGAGATATTTGCACAAATATTTTCTCACTGGAGATCTTTGAATGACCTAAAAGCACACGAGTGTTTGTTATCATTTATTATCAAACAAGATGAAAAGGACCCATGCATGGCTGGCCTTTGTAACCCTGTACTGGGTAGTTTTATGTCACAAGCCAAAGTCATCTGGGAGGAGGGAGCCTCAACAGACAAAATGCCTCCTTAAGATCAGGCTTCAGGCAAGTTTGTATGGCACTTTCATAATTAGTGATTGGCGGAGGAGGAAGTGTTCATGGTGGGTGGAGCCATCCCTAGACTGGTGGTCCTGGTTTCTAAAGGCTGAGTAAACCACAAAGAGCAGGTCAGTAAGCAGCACTCCCCTATGACCTCTGCATCAGCTCCTGCTTCCTGGCTCCTGCCCTGTTTGAGTCCCTGTTTTGACTCCCCTCAGGGATGGACTACAGAAGTATAATAATATGGAAGGGTAAGCCAAACAAACCCTTTTCTCTCCAACTTGCTTTTTGTCATGGTGTTTAATCACAGCAATAGACACGCTAACTAAGACAAATTCCAATATTTGGAAGGTTGAAGGAGAAAGCTTGCTTTAAGTTCAAGGGTAGCCTGGGCTACAAAGTGAGATCCTGTCTAAAAACCGTACCAACAACAAACCCACCATAAGGAGCCACTTTTTGCCCACAGTGATGGCGAAAATGAAAATATATGAGTCAGATTGGCAAAGATGTCGAAAGAAAATATATTTACATCATCTTATTGCAGTTACATGCATAGGTTTGAACTCGTGACACAAAAATATGTTCGAATAAAGGTTTGCTAGGATAGCAAGTGAGTAAAAATGCCACATACTACTGACAACTCGGGTTTAATTTTCAGGACCTCCGTGGTGGAAGGAGAAAACTGATTCCCATAAGTTGTCCTCTGACTTCTATGTGCACAATGAATTATATGGATACATGAACACATGTTTATATCTCTCACACACACACACACACACACACACAAACACACACACAATGAGTAAGATGTAATGAAATATTTAGAACAACAAAAGCCTTGTCCATGAATGGTCCCAGTAGTTTTACTCAGAACTGCAAAACAGAAATCTCTAATGTCCCTCCCTCCATGACACTTAGGAGCAGCGCTCGCTGCTGCACATCTGAAACCTTAGTCCCTTCAAAGGCTGAAGGAGGAGGGTTATACATTCAAGGCCTGCCTGAGCTAGAGTGAGGTCCAGGCCAGACTGGCAACCTAGGGAAACCCTGTCTTAAACAACAAGAGGACCAGGGCTATAGTTCACTGGGAAAGCATCAAACTCAACAGTATAAAGAAATAGATTTAAAAATTAAGTTTTAGTAAGTTACCTGGAATGTCCCCCTGTAATAGAATTTTTACTTAAATCACAGAACAAAGAATGAATTATTGATATATTGTTACAACATGAATTGATATCAAAATAGTTGTTTCGCACCAAAGAAAGTGTACATCTTGTATAATTTTATTTACATGCAAACCAAAGCGGTTCTTTTCTAGGAATGGACTTTAGGCAGAACCTGTTACTAGGGTGCAGAAAAGAATTTTCCGACACCAAACCCTGCACTGTTGTGGTCAAGAAGCACTTTTTGACAGGATCCTGGCATGGCTGCTCCTTGGGAGGTCCGGCTAGCAACTGACCAGTGGAGATGTGGATGCTTGGAGCCAACCATCAGACTGAGCTCAGGGACCTTGTGGGGGAGCTGGTGGAAGGACTAGAAGAGCAGAAGGGCATTGCAACCCCATTGAAAGAACAACATCAACTGGCCAGACCACCTAGTGCTCCCAGAGACTAGACCACCAACCAAGGAGTATACAGGGAGGGATCCAGGACTCCAGATACATAGGTAGCAGAGGATGGCCTTGATTGACAGCAGTGGGACAGGAGGCCCTTGGTCCTGTGGAGGTTTGATGCCCCAGTGTAGGGGTCATGCTGGAGTGGTGGGGAGAGAAAGGGGGGGTGGGTGGGTGAGCACCCTCAGAGAGGCAAAGGGGAGGGTGGATGCGGTATGGGGGGATTGTAGGGGGGTAACCGGGAAGTGGGATATCATTTGAGATGTAAACGAATGGAGTGATTAATAAAAAAAGAGAATTTTCTGGAATGATGAAAATTGTCTACTTTTCATGGCGTTTGCTGAGTCGGATGTTCCAAAGCTACAGCAGATTACTGTTATCGACTGCTGTGTTAAAATACTTGACAAAAAATAACTTAGGAAAAAGTTTCTTTGGCTTACAGTTTGAGGGGATCCAGTCCCTCGTGGCGAAGGAGTCATGGGGATGGGGGTGGGGAGGGAGAGGGGAAGAGGGAGGGGGAGGGGAGGTGGCTCATCCTGTTGCACTGTAGTCAGGAAGCAGACATAGAATCCAGGTGTTCAGCTGATCTTCTTCATGCTGGCCAGGACCCCAGCCTAAACTATGTTTCTGCCCACATTCAGGGTAGGGATTTTTTTTCCCCCTCTGCTAAACCTCTCTGGAAACACCCCCACAGATGTACCAAAAGGTATGTTTCCATGGTGATTCTAAAGCCATAAAAAGCCAGGCTTGGCAACTGGTGCCTGTAATCCAGTTCTGGGAAGGCAGATGGGCATGTCCCTGGGTCATGCTGAATCAGGCTCTGTGAGAGATCTTGTCTCCAAAACTCAGGTGGCGAAACTGAGATATTGGAGGAGACACCTGATGTTAACTCCTGTCCCCTCCCCACCCTCTGCATGCGCGCGCGCTTGCACACACACACACACACACACACACACACACACACAACACACACACACAAGAGAGTTATTGAAGGGCAGACTGCGGTCCAATGGTTTTGTACAAACCCACGCTGGTTATGTTAGGAATAAAACCTCTTCATTTGTAAAGAGGCAGAGTCAGGTAGGAAAGCAATGGTTTCTGAACTCTGAAAATGTCAGCTCACGTGATTTCTTTATAAATCTGTGCTGAGGAATGAATACGGCAAGCTCCGTGGAGTTATTAGGGTCTGGAAGGCACAGGGCAGATGTTTTGATGCTGGGTTTATGAGTCTCTTTATAGAAAGTCTCCTGTCTCCTGCATTCTTAGTGCACTGGCCACAAAAGCTGCTTTCTCTTTTCACCAGATTCAAATATTTCCTGTATTTCTTTATAGAAATCAAAGTCTACATATATAACGGCAGACAGAACTAAATGCTGGCAGAAATGGTCTCTATGTTAGGCAGAACATTAGCATAAGCCACTGTGGGTCAAGCCTGGTGTCCCATCGAGATCAGAAGTTGCTCATGGATTTTCCTTTCCCTCACCCTCCCCTTCCTTTTTTCCATTCCCCTCTTACTATACCCCCTCCCTCCTCCCCCCCCCGCTTCCCTTCCCCTCCCCTCTCCCCTCTCCCCTCTCCCTTATCCTTTCCTTTTTTTTTTTCTTTGAGACTTGGTTGGCATTAAACATAAGGCTTTATATATGCTAGGCAAGAGCTCTATCAGTGAGCTATATCCTTACTCCTTTACTTTTTAAGTTATTACTGTTATTATTGTTATTGCTATTATTATTATTTATTTTGATTACATTTGCTCATTAACCATTTCATAAATGCAGAAATGCATTCTGCTAATTCTCATCCCCCACGCTCGCATTTTCCTCTCCCTCTGTCATCCCCATACTGCACCCCCCCCCTCGCAAGATCCCCTCCCTACGTTCATGCCTTTTGTTGCTTTGTGACACACTGATTTTTAACAAGGGCACTCTACGTGGCCTCTGATTTGGGACTCTCCGTTGTAACCTGGTGAACGCTCTGGCCACAGAACACAAGGACTGTCCCTCTTCCAGAATCCACCAATTGCCAATTCTTTCACAGGAACCAGTAGATCCCCTTAAGGCCTCCCTTCTCCATCACTGGGAGATGATAGGCCTAGACTCGTGCAGGCTGGGCACAGGGAACCATAGATATGGCGACGACTATGAACCTTGCAAATGACAATGGTAAATTGCTCTGAAAAATGTGCCCTCAGATGCAACAGTGGCACAACTGTTGTGGGGGGGGGGTAAAAACTGCTCTTGGAGTGTTTGTGAGGCCTGCTGTACCGGAGAAAAATTCATGCTCTGTACTGTAGGCTCAATTAAAAAAACAAAGACAGACTGGGGAAGTTGTAGATCCTAGGGAACTGCTTTACTGTTGTCTGAAGAAAATAAATTATAAGTTTTCACTCTCTTCTCTTTCTGTCTTCCTCTCTTCTCCCTCTGCCCTTTCTCTCTCCATTCCCCTCCCCCCAACATGCTCATGGCCTGCCTCTACTCCCCTACTTTCTCATCCCCCCTCCCCCCCCCTCTGCCTTTCTCTGTCTCTATACTGCCCTTTCATCTACCCCCTCCATCTCTAGACTGGAACTTACTCTGTAGTTCAGGCAGGTCTTAACCTTGTAATCAATCCTCCTGCCTCAGCCTCTCAAATAGCTGGGATTATGGGCCTGTATCATCATATGCAGCTCTGTTCGTGTGTGTGTGTGTGTGTGTGTGTGTGTGTGTGTGTGTGTGTACAGGTAGATGGGAGTGCATGTATATGGGCACAGATGTGGAAACCAGAGGTGGACACCAGGCATGGTCTTTAATCATTCTCTGTCTTATGTTTTTAAGATGGGGGTTGCTGAGTGGCCTATGCTGAAATCCTGGAGAAGGTTCTCATCGAATAACAATAAAGGGATGCCTTGGTGTTAGAATAGATGATCTCCTTAGGAATAAAAGCAAATGGCCAAAAACAGACACCTTCCCTTTTTGTGGGCTGCCATCTGAAAGAAATAGGTCAAATCGTCAAATAATTATTCATCTACCTGTCCAGTTTTTTTTTTTAATAAAGATTTATTTCTTTATTTTATGTATGTGAAGTTGCTCATGTGGTTGCTGGGAATTGAACTCAGGACCTCTGGAAGAGCAGCTGGAGCTCTTAACCGCTGAGCCATCTCTCCAGCCCCCCCCCCAGTTCTTTTTTTAACCATGGGTTCTGGGGAGCAAAGTCTGGTCCCCACATTTGCCTAGCAAGCCTTTACCCACCAAGCCATGTCCACAGCCCGTATTTGTTTATTTCTTTGGATCCATCTGTCCTTTTCTCATTTAGCCAGCGTTCCTTTGTAACACTGCACTGAGCAGTGTTCCTTGGCCACTACACAGATGTGGAACGTGGCTTCTACTATCTTTACTTGTCTTACACCACGTGACAGAACTGTGAGTGGACGGTCATAGTGCCATAGCATCCTAGATAGCTGTGAACAGATGGTGCATCTTAGGATTTCTTTGACTGGGGATAGGGGCTTTGTTTTTTGTTTTTTGTTTCCTGCCACCATTGCCCAGCTTTTGTTAGTTTTTAAAGACTTAATTTTTTAAAGGTGTGTTGTGTGTGTGTGTGTGTGTGTGTGTGTGCGCGCGCACGCGTGCCTGTGCGCACACATGCAGGACTAACAGTATATAACAGCACATGCATGGAGGGCCAAGGACAACCTCATGTGTTAGTGGTTGTCACCTTTCCCCCTGTTTGAGGAGGGGTCTTCCTGTTCATCCCACCAGCCTAGCCTTGATGTCCCATCACCATCAAGGGATTCTTCTATCCTTGCATCCCATCTCTCCAGCAGAGCACTGAGATCACAGACCCATGTTTTCCAGTGCTTGGCTTTATGTGGGTTCTGGAGACCCTTAACTCGCGTTCTCAGGACTGTACAGCCAGCATTTTACCCACTGGCCATCCTCCAGCCTAGGACACATATTACTGAAATGTAACCTCAGGGCAGGCATACAGTTCCACTGCTCCCACCCTTGTCCATTCATCTATTAATCCATTAGAGCACTATGACCCAGGCTCTCTGAGCATACTGCACCCGGAACCAAGGCTTCAAAACAAAGACTTTTATACTTTAACAGAGTTTCATAAGAGAGACAATCTTGGGGAGCCATCTGAGATAATTCCCTCTCTCTTCTTCTCTCCGTCCATCTCCTCCCTCCCTCCTTTCTCCTCCTCATCTTCCTCCTCCTGTTTGTTTCCCTTTTAGAGACAAGAGCTTGCACAGGTCTCCCTGCCTCAGCCTCAGATTTCATCGTTTAAGAATCTTGAAACATTCAAGATACAGTGATGATTCAGGGCTGTGACCCTAGCACCCTGGAGGCTGAGGCAGAAAGGTCATGCCTTTGAAGCCAGTCTTGGGTACCTAGTGAGTTCCAAGCTAGCCTGGGCTATACCACAAGAACTTGTCTCACATTATCAATAAAAATAAACATTTTTTTTTTAGAAGTCAAGAACCAATTTGTCCCTTGGTGTTAGAAGTGGAATATAGCCCACACCTCTTGGTGATAGGCCACTCAGATATATGTGGTGTTGCTGGTTTCTCTACTGGGATTGGGATAGATGGTGCATAGACAGGCAGCTTTTGGTTGGGGGGGGGTCATCACTATTCCTCTGGGGGGCTGAAGAACAGAACCCTGTGATACTTTCTCATCTGTGTGGATGTAGTTTATGTGGCTCTGTGGGCCTGTGGATTTAACCAGCAAGCAGAACTGATTCAATTCATGTCTTTCCTGCCCCTTCAATCTTCATTCATGGGGACACAGGGCCTCCATCCTCAGTCTTTTCTCTACCAGGCTTTGAAGCCATGCGATTGTTCTCCCAGCCTGGGCTCTCTCAACGTTGCTGCAATCAGAACTGCCCGCTCCCAACAGATATTCAACTACTCACGTTCTTATATATATATATATATCCTCAGTCCTACAGATTCCAACTCAACCAACAGCAAGCAGAAAAATACTAACGTTAAAAAGGGGGGGGGGCTGGGGAGATGGCTTAGTGAGTAAGTAAAATGCTCACTGCCAAGTGTGAGACCTGAATATGAGAGCGTGCATCTGTGATCCCAGTGCTCAGGTGGTGAGGTGGGAGGTGGGGGAGCTAAGAGGACAGATAGCTAACGAGAGACCCTGGGCTCAAACAAGCTAGAAAGTGAGGACTGACATCCGAGGACGTCCTCTGATATCCACAAGCAACCTGTGGCGCGCGCGTGTGTGCGCGCGCACGTACACGTGTGCACACACACACACACACACACACACACCACAGAGAAATTTCATTTGGACCTTTATTGCCCTTATCATAGCTCCCTGAGCAATGCAACACCAATGATTCCCAAAGCAATTACATTGGGTTGGTTTCAGTGAACTAGCGATGGCCCCCTTTGCTGTCATTTTTGGATTGTATATATTTCAGTTTGAGACAGGGTGTCTCACTCTGAAGTCTGTGCTGGCCTAGAACTCATGTCTGATCCTCCTGCCCTGGCCTCCCAAATATTGGGATTATATCCATGCATCACCACAGCTGGCTTAGAGACAAAGGGACATAGGATGCCATAAATACTTCCTACCGCATTATTATAGGTAAAATACTTGTATCTGTTAACTATTTAATTCAGCCTCACCTATTTGGACAGGGTCAGAAGGCAACCTGATGCTTTGCCAAAATACCACACCAATAGCCTCCAGCCCAGCTGCGGTTAAAGTCCTTGCTTCCCTTGCAACTTTTACCAAGCAGTCTACGGTCTATATTTACTCTCGGCATGGCGGTCACGTGGGGTCTGATGAGAAGGGCCTGTTAATCTCTGCTTACAACAGTCAAGCGCTTTTCCAGTTCAGACTTCTTAAGTGTTCTGCATTCCTGCAAAAACAAAAAACAAAACAAGGAAACAAACAAACAACCTCCCCCCCACCCCCCACCCCCCCAAAAACCAATACAGACAAGTTCTTCACTGGGATGACCCCCCTCTCTGGCACAAACTTCTGTACCATGACTTTCTCTTGACCGAAGTGACATGTGAAAGGAAGGTTTATATTGGCTTATGATTCCAGCAGTGAGTATTTGGTGGACAGGGAAGCCTTCAGGGAAACATGGCAGCTGTCAGTCAGATCAGAGGTCCCACACAGAAAGCAGAGAGAGAAACTAAACAGGAAGTGGGGCAAGGTTATAAACTCTCGAAACTTGCCCCCAGCGAACGTACCTTCCTCCAGCAAGGCTGTGCCTCCAAAAGGCTCCATTACCTCCCCAAACAGCATCACTCACTTGGAACTAAATATTCAAATACAAAGCCTAGGTGGGGTACTGATGATTTTCCAATCATTAAGCGACTATAAACTCAGGTGGGTATGACATCCAACTATGCTCCTATTTCCAGACTGTAGAAACAAATTAAAACATGAGGAAACAGAGTTCAAGTAACGAGGACATTTACGGGCAAGTTTCAACCTCAGAGTGATTGTCTTTCTCCAGATCGAGTCAGAGAATGCCCGTCTGGCCTAGATGAGCTATGACATATCTATAAGCTTTGTTCTCCCCAGCTTCCTTGTGCAGTCTGTGCAGCATCTATGTTTGTAAAGGAATTTTGACATTGTAATCTCAAGGAGTGGCCCACTATCATGGACATTCCAAGAACTACATTTTTATGCGGATATGCTCCGGACCTGCAGCCACGCAGTTAAAACCCCATCCTGTGCTGGGAGTGCTCTACTCAGTGGTAGAGTATGTGCTTAGCATCCTCCAGCTAGGGTATGGCTCAGTCATGGTGCTCCTGCCCAGAATCCCCCAGTGAGGGGCTGGGGGTGTGGCTCAGTGGTAGAGCCCTTGCCTAGAATCCCCCAGTGAGGGACTGGGGGTGTGGCTCAGTGGTAGAGCCCCTGCCTAGAATCCCCCAGTGAGGAGCTGGGGGCGTGGCTCAGTGGTGGAGTGTTATCTATTATTTTCAGGACAGGCCTTTTTGTCCTATTGCGTTTCTACATGGCTTTCTATCCTTTATTGCCCAAAATTAAACACTTCACAGTCTGAGCATGGTGCTGTGCACCTGTAATCCTAGCACTTGAAAAGCTAAGTCAGAGGATCACAATTTCTAGGCTAGCCTGTGTTCTTCTACAGTGAGACTGATCTCAGAAATGAAGCCCAAACTCAAACCTAACCGACCTCAAATTTTATTTGCATCTCCCATGCCTGAAGGCTTCTGTGTCACATACAATGTTGGTCAAATAAGTACACTATGCTGTCCTCTGACTAAATTGTTCTGCATTTTGGGAGTGGTGGGAGAGGGGAAGATGATGCACAAATATGGGATTGAGCAAGGTTATCACATCTTCCATGTTTCTATCAGCTACCCTCTTCTGTGCTTCTGATACTGCCTGATCTGGGTCTTCATGAACAGCTGTGGAGAACTGGCCTCCTCCAGTCCCTGATGCTCCAAATGCCACAGAATCAGGGATGTCCTCCTACCCAACTTCCTTCGGATCTCACAGATGTTTAAAAGTGCTTCTCCCATGCTTTTTGAGACGGCTTTTTATTAAGCCATATTTTTGAACTCAGTTCGCTGTAGATTATAAAAATTCAATCCCTAAGGATCTTGAGTAGGCTCCAAAGAAATAAAAAATAAAAGAGTGAACCAATGAGATGACTCAAGGAAGTAAAGGGGTTTGCTGCCAAGCCTGACTACTTGCATTCAATCCCTGAGACCCACATAGTGGCTGGAGAGAACTGACTCCTGCAAATTGTCTTCTGACCTCTACACATGGGCTGTGGCACAAATACACACACCTCCACACATATACAACTAAGTTTTGTGTTTGTTTTTAAAGGAAGAAAGTAGGACTAGAGAAATATCTTACTTAGTGTTCCATCATGAGAAGTTGTAGTGGGAATTTTGGTTTCTTTAAAAACACAGAAATATAAGAATGTTTTTGTTTTAATCCCAGGTGTGGGATATGAGGCTGCCTCAGATTGTCCATAGCAGCTGACTGTGATTTGTTTCATGCTCTAGCAGGGGCGTGGTTTTGACAGCTGCAGGTAGTTTCTGTGACTGTATGATGTTTGGAATTCTGGGGACTTTTCCTGTGTCACTCAGACCTCTGAGTAGCAGACATGACACCCACACCACCTAAGCCTAGCTCTCCATGCCCCCCCCTTTTCTTTAAAAAAAAAAAAAGTGAAAAACTATAAAGGTGCTTGCTGTTGACTGTGTAAAACAACAAGGACAACAGAGGAAAACATACTCCCCCACACCCTCAAACAACATTATCTTTATTGAAATGAGAGCCAGGCTTGGTGGCTAGGACTGCAATCCCAGTATTTGGGAGGTAGAGTCAAGAGGATCAGGACTCATGAGTTAGGGGCTAGCCTAGGCTAACTGAGACGGACTAAACAAAGGAACACTAAAATCTCCATCGAGGTCCAAACAAACAAAAACAAACAAGAAAACACGTGGCTCCCCTTTAAAAGAAACCCAATCTAACCTGGAACTTACTTTGTAGACAAGGATGATCTTGCGTTTCTGATCTTCTTGCCTCTACCTTCCAAGTGCTGGGATTATAGGGGTGCGACCAGCAAGCCTGGTTGTGAAGAACTGGGGTGGGGGTGGGGGGATATCTAGTTGAGGTATAGGCAAGCACTCAACTTCAGCTCAACAGCCTAACTACATCCCAACTCCAAACCCCCAAACCCGAACATGCCCCCTGAACCGCTCTCCCCCCCCCCACTTCCGTGTACCAACCAAAAGCCTAAACCTAAGTCAACCAAACAAAACTAGCCAATGATCAACAGCAACAAACTTTATCTGATGTGAGGAATGAAGTGGAAGCCCCTGAATTCATTCAGCTGATTCTTATCTGTTGACTGCCTGGTTTCTTTCTCAGGCCTAAGCAATTAAAAAAATCAGAGGGCGGGTTTGGAGTCGTCTTTGGAACTCCTGGGTCTCAGGAAAAGAAGTAGGTTGTGGAGACCCACCAGGGTCATAAATCCTCGTGCGTGGCACCAATAAGAGTTTACAGAGTAGGGGCGAGCACAGAAGCACCAACTAAGATGGTCAGAACTCTCCCAGGGCCCAAGCAAGAAGGACACAGGGCCTTGCTCCGAAAGTAGCGGAATCCGAGTCTCCAGGCCAGATTTTCCCTCTAGCCATTCCGGGCCAAGCTAAGCAGAACAGCTAAGCCAAGAGAAAGGGACGTCTTCTTCGTCTGCCGGGGTGGAACAAACCAGGCTGCTTAGAGAGCACTGAGAACCCCAAGGGTCCCTCACAGCCCTTAGCAGCCAACATGACATGACTGCTCTCGGGTCCCGCGCGCTCCCTGCTCTCTCCAGACACCCCCACCCTTTCCGGGTGCGCGCGCAAGAGTGGGCCAGCTTCCCCTAGCTGTGCGCTCCGCAGCCTGCGGGTGGCAGCGGCGTTGGCGACTGGCTCTCGGGGAAGAGGGTGACCAAGGGACCGCGAAGGAGGAGTCGGCGCCGCAGCCGCTCCCCTCGTAACCGCGCCCCGCCTTCCGTCGCCACCTGAGCATCCCCTCTTGGCTCCCAGCTGCTCCGGTCTATCCCACCATTCCCTCTGGGGGACCGTGTGTACTCTTAGTGCCGCAGCCGCGGTGTCATTGCATCCGGTGATCGGGACACTCGGATCTTGGTTCCCTTGGGGGCTTGGGACGAGCTGCACGGGCCGTGGTGACAGGCTGCGGGGGCGCCAGCGCGCATCCCTCCCCCGCGACATTTAGAAAGGCGTGTAGACAACTGGTGTGACTTTGGAGGTCCGACTCCTCCTTCCGGCCAGCCTCGCAACGCGCCACCTCCTGAGACAAGCCAGTGTGTCCGGCAGGCCCGGGAGGCTCGTGTAGGGACTTGGAACGTGTCCGGGAACCCGTGGCGCTGTGCGCACTGGTGAGTTTTGCGGGCGGGGTGGGGGCGGAGAGGACGTCGCGCTGGGTCCCTGCTCCCGCCCCTTTTCTGCTGTTTCCCCCCACCCCCTCCACTTTGAGAGAGTCATTGAGATTTGAGCGTGACTGCGGAGCCTGGAGGATGCAGGCACGGGGCGCGGGGTTTTCCTCTTCCCGGAGTGATGGAGAGAGCCGGTGAGCTGAACAAAGACACCCGCCCTGAGGAGCGGGTCCTTTGCTGAAGAACTCTATTTTCGCCCTGCGACGGCCGCCTGCGGGCGAGAGTGTCGGCCGCGCAACTCCAGGAGTGGCGCGCTCTTCCGCCGGCGGGCGCAGAGCTGGAGCCGGGCACCTGCGCGCCACTCCCGCCACATCTCGAGAGCATTCCGACTACCACAGGATTGTTCCCGAAGGTCCACATCTGCGGAGGAGGTCCAAAGTCTAAAGGCAACCTGTTTGCTGTTCAACAGGGAGAGACCCTGGGACCTTTATCTTTTGCTGTCTCGTAGAAGGGACTGCGTGCTGTGGACGGAGCAGGCGTTTCAGCGACACTTTTGCAAGCAAGGGGCTTCCATGTGAGTGATCACGGGTCCCCCCAACAGCCGCGTCCTTCCAGTGGTCTCTGTCGCCGGAGTATCGGCGTTTTGTGGTCAACAGCAGCTGGGACCCCCAGCCCTTTGCCCCCTCCCCCTGCCATTGTTCTGTGTGTGGGGTCTACTCCGTCTCAGGCTGCCCTGCGCCTCGCAGGTGAGGCTGGTAGAGGCGTGGGTCCAGGGAAAGGACCGGCCGTGTTGTTTGATGGCTTCACTGAGGAGAGTCAAAGTGTTGTTGGTATTGAACTTGATAGCGGTGGCCGGCTTCGTGATCTTTTTGGCTAAGTGTCGGCCTATCGCGGTGCGCAGCGGAGACGCCTTCCACGAGATCCGGCCTCGCGCAGAGGTGGCCAACCTCAGCGCGCACAGCGCCAGCCCCATCCAGGATGCGGTCCTGAAGCGCTTGTCGCTGCTGGAGGACATCGTCTACCGGCAGCTTAATGGTAAGGACATGCCCTGATGCCTGTGGGTCGTGGTGCAAGCAGGGCTCAGGGTGATGATCTCCCTGGCTCTCTGTATCTTAAGCTGACATCTGAACCAGCCCGATCTCTCTCTTCCATCCCTGCCCTGTGCCTGGGACTATTGTAGAAACCACCACCACCGGATTCTTTTTCATGATGTACTGCAGCTGGAAGTTTGGTCTTCCGCTAGAAACCTGTCACTACAGTTGACTCTTGGTCTCTGCTCGTGACTCCAGCTTAGACAGAACGGACTGCAGCCTGGGAACCTCTAGAAAAGAAATAGCTGTCAGTTCATGGTGTTTGATGGGGGAGCTGGTAGGGAAGTGGGTGTCACGGCTTGCAAAGTGAGGGCTCGAGTAAATACATTATTCTTTTAGGTTGATTGCATCACTAAGAATGCAGACTCTTTCCTCCAAACTGCCAGGGTGCAAGGTGGTCCCTTAACAACCAGTCTACCCCGAACCACGGGGCAATTGAGGGTCAAGTTCTTAGTGGGTCTGGGAAGCAGGGGTTCGTTCACAAAGTTAAGCCAAACGAGGAGGTATGGCATCCAGCTTTTCCCAGAACTTGTCTCATCTAAACTATTCTAAATGAGTTGCCGTAGAAGAGCGTGTGTGTGTGTGTGTGTGTGTGTGTGTGTGTGTGTGTGTGTGTTGATATATTGTTTCCATCTGGTTCAAGGGACTGATGGTCCCTGGACATTTGCTGTCTTGACAGTGT
Source organism: Mus pahari (assembly GCF_900095145.1). NCBI lineage: Eukaryota > Metazoa > Chordata > Mammalia > Rodentia > Muridae > Mus > Mus pahari. The sequence goes on from NC_034612.1 coordinate 23,441,351, forward strand.
CATGTAGTCTAATATAAAGAAGACATAGTGATTACTGAAGTCTGGCTTTCTGTCCCTAACCTTCTGCAGGTTACCAGGGCCTGGAACTGCCAGTTGTTGTCATGACTGCTGATAAGTCAGTCGTAACTGTGTGCTAGAGGAACATTGCAAGAGCCACACGTGCATGGTGGCACATAACCATTCATCCTTGGAGGTTCTGGGCCCTCCCCTACAGGAGACCGGAATAAACCAAACTGTGGGAAGTTAACCACAGTGCCTTAAGTCCTGACTGGTGTTAGTAAGTAGTAGTTTGAACTCTGGTTGACCACAGAGCCCATGTTCTTGGTTATAAGGCATAAATTTCTTTTTACGTGTCTGGATGTGTGCCTGTGTGTGTGTGTGTGTGTGTGTGTGTGTGTGTGTGAGAGAGAGAGAGAGAGAGAGAGAGAGAGAGAGAGAGAGAGAGAGAGAGTATTCACTTGGAGGCTGGGGTCAACCTTGAATGTCATTCCTCAGGTACATTTTCCTTGGATTTTTTTTTTGAGACAGAATGTCTCTCTCTGATCTGGCACTCACTCTCAGAATGAGTGAGGCGGGCTGACCAGCAACCCCAGGAGTCCAGCTCTGGGACTACACATACATGCTACTTTGCCCAGCTTTTTTTTTTTTTTAATTTAATTTAATTTTATTTTATTGTATTTTTTTATGAGTTTTAGGGACCAAACTCAGAAGTCCTCTGGCTTGCCTGGCAAGTATTTTACCAACCAAACCAACTTCCTAGCCCCGAGACACAAATTTCTATCTACCTAATTTTAATTTAAAATTTGTGTGTGTGTGTGTGTGTGTGTGTATGGGCGCGTGCGCACGTACGTATTGCATTGCATTGCACTGTATTGTATCGTATTTGGGGAAGCTGCACACATACCACAGACCACATATGGAGACCAGAGGACAATTTATTATACTCAGCTCTCTCCTTCTACCATGTGATCCCGAAGATGGATCTTACCTCCTTAGACTTCTCTGTCTTCACACAGTAGGTCACCCCACTAGCCATAGACTCTGACTTTAAAAATATATACGTTTTTTTTAAATTTTTTTGATAAATGAACTGCATGGATCTGTAGGTACAACCATAACCCGTGTAAACTTGACCAGCCTCGGACTAGGGAAGACAGCTTTTTTCTTGCCCTTTGATGATCTCCTCTGGGTAATTCCAGGAGAGGGGTGTGACCAGCCTCCTGCATTCATGAAGAGATGTCCTCGTCCTCTTAGCATCATAGTGTAAGTATCCAGTGGGCTTTGATGCACTTTTTAGTGTTCACAATTGTACCTCTCGCCAGTAATGAGGCCAGACCATCAGGGCAGCCCACCATGGCTGTGTTTGCAGCTCTTCTCCAAAACCCCTCAAGATGAAATGGACCGAACCTGAGCAATTAAAAATATATGGATCCGGCACTGTGGAGGTGAAGCAGGGGGAGTCAGACATGTAAGGGACAGCCTGGCTACCCATATTAGGGAGGTGGGAGTTGTTTTTCTGAATTGATGCCTACAGAAACACATTCATAAGATACCCCCCCCCCCCCAAATAGTCAGAGCTTGCTCACTCTCAAGCTACACGCAGGGACACAGGTCATTATAGCAATCGTTTCCATTAGGGACATGAAATAGGGCCACATCTCTTAGTGCAAATTATAATTCTATGTAGTACTATTTGTTATTTATTTATTGTGGTGTGGATGCATATGTGTACACATACATGTGGAAGCCGGGGTCAGTGTCTGGCGTCTTCCTCAATCATTTCTCCACCCCCCTCCCTCCTTTTTGAAACATAGTCTCTCACTCAGCCTGGAGTCTGCCATTTTGGCTAGAATAGCAATCCAGTGGTCATCTTTACTTGGGCCCTCCAGCACTGGGATCACAGGCTAACAAGTCCTTCACCCAATGAGCCATTTTCTCAGGTCCCTGTGTGGTGTCTTTTAGGGGTAGCAGATGCTCACGACCCCCTTAGTGTTTGCAGTAACCCTGCAAGGCACCTGTTCTTATTTGTCCCTTTGAGACTTGCTGGCAGTTACCCAGTGACTTTGGGGGCTTGAAAATGACTCTGGACCTTGTTGCTTGACTGCTGTGCCCACTCACCTGCCTGGACATTACTATCGAAATGATTTGCATCACCTATACAGATGCAGAACTCAAGGCTCCATGTCCTAGGGACTCTTTTTCAGTAGGCAGAGAGTAGGGTGTGAGACTTTGCCTCTAATGAACTCCTTACTCTCCATCTGAGACGCCTCTGCCTATACCAGACCTAGTAAGGACAGAAAACACACTCAAATGACAAAGCCAGCAGGATGGGTGGGACTTACAAGAAGCCAAGATTTGCTCCCAAGGGGCGCTCGGTCTTGGATTCTTTCTCTTAGCTTTCTGCTTTGTAGAGAACATCCATGCTAGGGAGCTGTGGGTGTGGTTCACTTGGTTGAGCCCTTGCCTATCTTGCATGGGCCCTTGAGTTCCATTCCGAGCACCACATAAACCAGGAGTGGTGGCACAGACTTCCCAGCTCAGCCCTAGGGAGGAGAAAGGAAGATTAAGACTTAAAGATAACTGGTAGCTATCTATGAAGCTCAAGGCCAGCCTGGGCTACAGGATGCCTTGCCTCAAAATGAAGGAAGGATGGTTGGGAGGGAGGAAGGAAGGGAGATAGGAGAGAAGGAGGGAGGGAAGGAGGAGGGGGGAAAGGAAGGTAGAAAAAGAACTGACTTGGTTGAATGGGGAGTTAGGAAGATGGAAGGCTCAAAGCTGGCTTAGTGAAGTACAGTTGAGAGCTTTCTTGGGCAAGCTATGACTTCCAACCAGGACTTGGCAGAATTTGTCTTTCCCAGCACTGAAGGTGATTTGTAGGAACATGCAACCTGGAGGGTAAGAGCAAGGGAAAGTTGTGCTGTAGAGAAGACCCTCCTTGTTTCCACCCTGCCTCAGGGGCACCAGCCTTGGTCTGTTCTTGTTTCGGGCACTTCGGGTTCCATCTGTTATCCTAGGCCGTCTGCCGTACCAGGAGGCTGGGGGGAGGAAGGGGCGGGCTCTTCCTGGCATATGGAGAGATGGGGGTCAGGGCTTCGTTTGTATCTGTGCTGTGCACCTGTCTCCACCTGTTGCCACTGACAACAAAGGAGACCAGGAACTCAAGGGTGCTGTTCCTGAGCTGGAGCTAGGCACTGGGCGAGTGGCAGGAGCTCACATCCTGCTCCTCGGTGCTATATGAAGCTGGCGTTTCTGGACTCTTACTCCTCAGTGGGTTTAGCTTTGGAGTCCAGAAATGACTCTAGGCTTTTTTTTTAAAGGGCTGGCACCCTATTTTAGACTTTTGCATCCTACCTCTGTTTCTTACCATCTGTGCCTTGTGTACACGGTAGGCAGTTGAGGTTTATTGATAGCTGGCTGAGAACTGGTTTTCAGGAGGGAAATGATAGCCATAGAGAAAATAACCTAGAGCTTGCAAAGGCTAGGACGGGTGGTGTGGTGAAGGGAGAGGGCGGGAAGGACTTAGCTGGAAAGACAGAGTGTGAGAAGATGGTCTTCTCTTCATAATGCCTCCATTATCCCGCCTGGGCTTTCTTGCTTCGACCATCTTGACTTTACAATCATGGCTACGCCATCTGGCCACTGCTTTCTTGCTTCTGACACGTGGCCTTTACCATGTTGACCCTGTCATCATCTTCAGCGCATATTTCCTTATCTGCCCTCTTCCCCCGCCTTACCCTCACCACTTTGCCTTCCTCACTGTGCCTTCCCTCCCATTCTTCCCCCCAATATCTTGACTTTGTCATCTTGCCTATCCTATCTTGAAGTGGCTCTGCTCTTTTCCTTTCTGAATGATAGGAACCAGCTGCATCAAAGAGCTCAGAAGCAAGTCGGTACACCAGGTTAGGCACTAGCCAGTCAGTTACCAGTATATCTGGGAGTATGACTTTATATTACGAGTATAATTTAATATTCTCTCATGTAGCAAAAAAAAAAAAAAAAAAAAAAACCTCCATAGATCATCTGGAAAAGAATCTAAAAAAAAAAAANAAAAAAAAAAAAAAAAACCTATACAGAAGAAAGTAAAAACTCTTTTAAAATCTGTTAAAAGCAGTTGCTTGATGGTTCTTCTAGCCCCAGACACTGATCTCGTTGTTGGAAATCCCCAGGTCACAAGGTACGCAATTTTTGGTTTCCTGTCACCTTTTCTGTCACCTTCTAAGGAAGTTATTTATTTCTCTCATTTTAGAGATGAGAAAGGTGAGAAGCAGAGATGTTGTTAGATTGAGCTGGCGTGATTTAGCAAGGGAAGGGCTAGGAATATGGCTTCCCCTCTCTCTTCCAGTACCCTTGCAATGAGTATAGGGGGGAGGAGGAAGGGGTCTGTGCGAGTCCCTCCCCCCCCCCCCCCCAAAGCACCCAGCACAGTGAACTGGAAGTAGGCACAGCCAAGCCTCGGCCCTGTTCTCTGTCAGCCCTGGGCAGCCGTGTCGTAAGAGGAAATGCAATTGATTTCGAGTTAGTTTCCAAATTTAGATTTCAGAGGGATATTGAATAGAAGCAAGGTTGCTTGGAGAAATTGAAAAAAAAAAAATCTTTGCGGAAATAGAAGTCAGAATTACCTGCCCTGTTCCTGCCTCTAAGCCACAAGAGTGGACAGGGCAGAAATCTGAAACTGGGGGAAAGGAAAAACAACAACAAACAAACAAACAAACAAACAAAACCCTAAAACATTTCCAGATAACCCAAGAGCTAGATGCCAAAAATCTCTAGGCAGGGGAAGTTGAGTTGGCACAGTGGACACAGGGGATACTCTACTCTCTTTTGACTGCAGGTTAGAGAAAGAGCAGGACTGCCGGCAGCAGAGGCTGGCCTCAAGCTCTCTATGTACTTGAGGGTGACCTATAGCTCCTCATCCTCGGGCCACCATGTCTAGGGTGACGGGATGATGGGTGTGTATCGTAGCGAACAGTTTTGTCCCCCCCCCCCACCGCCCCAGGCCAGTCGTTATCTGTGGTGAATGGCAGAGGCAAGCCTTGCATTGTTCCCCCCCTTCCTAGGTAGATGAAGACGCCTTTACATAGACGGTGTGTGCTGAGTGGTACCTACATTTCCTTGGGGAGAGGGATGGGAGGGAGAAAGACGAGAAATATTTGTATTAAATCTAACCCCTGCAGGGTTGGCGAGGCAGGTCAGTGGTAAGAGGGAGGGCTCACTGTTCTTGTGAAGGACTAGGGTTTGGTTTCCCCCATATCCACATGGTGGCTCAGAACCATCCCTAACTCCAGTTCCAGGGCATCCTGCACCCTCTTCTGACCCTCACAGGCACCAGGCACACACATACAGACATGCGTGTAAATGTACATGCAAAACAGCCGTACACATAAAATAAAAATAATAAATAAATCTCTTTTTTTTTTAAAAAAAAAAAAAAAAAACAATGCCTGGAGAGATGGCTCAGTAGCGAAGAACACTGGCTGCTTTTGCAGGGAATCTGAGTTCTATTTTAACCACGCCAGGTGATACACAACCACTCGTAACTCCAGCTCTAAGGCAACCTTCCTAATGCCATGTATGACCCTTTAATACACTTCCTCACGGTGTGGTGACCCCCAACCATAACATTATTTTCGCTGCTACTTCGTAACTTTGATTTTGCTACTGTTCACAAATCGTTATGTAAGTATTTGATTTACAGGATTTCTGGTATTTGACCCCTGTGAAAGGGTCGTTTGACCTCCCCCATCCCCAAAGGGGTTGCAACCCAGAGGTTGAGAACTACTGCTCTAGGGGAACTAAAAACATCTCCTGATCTGTGTGGGCACCTGCACACACAGAATCATACACATACATAACAATAAAAAAATAATCTTTAAATTGTCAAACAAACCAAAAACCCACCGCAGAGGACCAATCCCGCATACCTTCTCTACGCTTGGCACAGGCATCCAGCAGGGTCTGGAAGCAAGGTTAACTGATGTTCTAGAAGACTGGATCCATGGAGTCTGGGTTGCTGGGGCCAGTCTCAATCTCTTTAGTCCTGGATGCGGTTGAAGCCGGGTCCTTCTGGAGAAATGAGGAACTCCGTTCTCGGATAGCCCAACCATGCAGATAGGTCTGTCTTGAGTAGTGTATGTGTTGGATACCATGCCAGAGGTGAGCCGCTGCTTCCCGCCCAGCCCAGGGGTAGCAAGGGAAACAGCCAGCGTTTTCCTCACCATGATCATCAAAGAGATCCATCCACCTCTGACCGTCCCTTGCTGCCAAACCGGGAGCACCCTGGTTGGAAAGGGAGAAGACACAGCCAGGAGGCTGAAGAATGTCCTGAAGAAAAGAAGCCTAGGCAAGAGGGGCCTGAGCCCTTGTGACAGCCTGTGACAGCAGTGTGATCAGACAGCCTGCAAGTCTTTGGGATAGCTTCGGAAGAGAGTTTGTGAAGGAGTGTCAGACGGGGGGGAGGGCGGTTTCATTTCCAGCTCTGTCAAGTTATGAATGCTGTGATATTTCAGGTCAGCGGCTTCACTTTTTAGCTATAAAGTGGGGTCGAGGTATGTCAGGACGAATTGAGGATAAAAAAAAAAAAAAAAAAAACCGTAGGGAATGGGGGGTGGGTGGGGCTGTAGTAAAAGAAAAACCCGGGTGTGGCAGCACACACTTCTAATCCCAGCTCTGGGGAGATGGAGATGGGAAGATCTGTGGTTTTATAATCCAGCTACCCCAGCCGGATTGTAAGCTCCAGGTTAGTGAGAAACCCTGTCTCAGAAAGCAAGGAGGGACAGCAGCCATAGCTGACCTCTGACCTCTACAGGCACACGTGCATGTTTACGTACAGAAGCATGAGTATCTGCCCACGTATTCGTCGGCACTCCCCACGTGCTTGCTTATGTTTGTACACGTGTACACACACACACACACACACACACACACACATGTATACACATGAATACCCATGCCAGCAGCAGCTGTGGCAATGTCAACTGATTAAAAGGCATCTATGTCCTGACTCCCCATAACATCTCCAATGCCCACGGGTATCTTGGACCATAGTAGTTGTTCAATAAATACTTCCCAAGGAAACCAAAACCTAGAAAAGTGTGACCCTGGTTATATGGTCCCGGGGGAGGGGGGCGGGGAGGGGGGAGGATAGAAAAGGGAGACTTTTTGTTCGAATATTCTTCATGTCACTTTTGAGACAGGGTCTTATATAGCACCCGCAGGCTTCACATTCGTGATCTCAGCCCCCCCATTCCTGGGGTTGCTGCTGGGTGCCGTTGTGATTGGCTCCGCCATGTCCTAGCCTCCTTCACCTATGAGAGTTCTGCATCGCAAAAAATATTGCCAGATTAAACCTCATAACGTTTTAAGAAGGTCCCTGATTCTGTGGTGGGCTATGGGTTGCCTGAACCTGCCAGACTAATTTGTGATTCCTTGTCCCCTTCCTGTGTTTGCCGGAAGCTGTCCTTTATCTCATTTTTCTTTTCCTCCCTATCTCCCTCCCCCTCCTACTGACAATGCCTTTCGAGGCCTAGGAGAAGAAACGGTAGCCTATTACAGCAGCCTAGCCCCTTAGCCAAGGTTTCATTTTCTGTAGTTTTAATTACTAGAGGCCATGGGCAATCAGCAGTACAATAAGATGTTTTGAGAGAGAGAGAAAAGGAGGGAGGGAGAGATGGAGGGATAAGGTTTGAGCTGCTCATACAACTTTTGGTAGAGTCTGTTGTTATAATGGACTCTTTTATTAGTAGCTACCATTATTAAACTCTTCCTATGCTCCATTTATTAGTTAAGTTTAATTATAGGTACAGTGTGTGCGCGCGCGCGCGCGCGTGTGTGTGTGTGTGTGTGTGTGTGTGTGTGTGTGTGTGTGTGTGTGTGTGTTTTGTGTGACAGAGAGAGACAGACAGACAGACAGACTGAAGGTGTGCATGTGGAGGTCAGAGGAACACCCCAGGAATTACGTACCTTGTTTGAGACAAGGTCTCTTGTCCCATATGCCAGGCTAGCTGACCTGACAGCTCCCAGGAATTCTCCTGCCTCCGCCTTCTCTTTTGCGGTAGAAGCACTGAAATTGCAGAGATACTCTACAGCGTCTGGCTTTATGTGGGCTCTTGGGATCTGAACTCTGGTCCTCAAACTGTCATGGCAAATGCCTCACCCACTGACCGCCCGTCTAGTCCAGGTGTTTTGTGTTTTGTTTTGTAACGGACCGTACAGTATTAGGGTCATTAGCTTTATATTACTGTAAGAAATGCCAGATATAAAATCAACTTCTGAAGAGGAAAGTCTCATCTGGGCTGGTATGATCAGGCAGCTCCTGGGAGATTTTGGGTGTCCTGCGGTATGTCAAATCCCCTTTAAAGGATGCTGGCCACTCACACTGATGACTGAGCATGGCCTTGCCACCAAGTATAGACAGCATGCCAGAAATAGAAGAGTAGACTACATTTGCCTAGACTTTGCAAGATACTTAAGGACATCTGTGCACACATATGCATGTATGTGCACATGCATGTCCGTGTGTGCACAACTGCACATGTGTGTTCACCTTTATTTTTTATTTTTTAGATAATGTCTTTCAGTTGTCTGGGCTTGCTCATTAGTTTAGACTAGCTGACCAGTGACCCCCCCNCCCCCCCATCCCCTGCACAGCATTGGGATTACACATACGCATGACCACACCTAGATTTTTATGTCCCTCTGGGGATGGAACTCAGGTCTTCATGCTTGCCAGGCAAGTGCTTTACTAGGTAGGCTGTCTTCCTGTGATTATTATTATTATTATTATTATTATTATTATTATTATTATTATTGTAAGCAGCTCCTTACAGAATGCCGCGCCGAGGATGGGTGTGAGAGCCTGGCTGGAGAGGCGGCTCGGCACTTAAGAGCACTTGCTGCTTAATCATGAGGACAAGAACACAGATTCCACCACCTCACCCGGCGACTCACCCCACACCCGTAGCTCCGGCTCTCAGGGATCAGATGCATTCTGACCACCAGGGGTCCTTCTTCATGCATGTGCACCTGTGCTCCCGCCCCCACAAGCAGATGTGCGCAGGTGTGCAGGTGCGAGGTCATGTGTATGCATGGGTGTAGAGGCCAGGGGTTGACTTTAAGTACCTTCCTCAATTGCTTTTTTTTTTTAAACCTTGAAAGATAGGGCGTATTTGGATATGTGTCCAGGCATATGCATGTCACAGAGTGTACCTATCGAGGTCAAAGGGTAGCTTTGGGGGGTGGGTTTTTATCTTGTACCTTACTGAGGCAGGGTCTCTCTTGCTCTTTGCTGGCTAGCCTGTGAGCTTCTGGGCACTTCTCTTTCTACCTGGCATCTTGCTAGAGAAGCCACGTCCCTGGCCTTGTATTTCAGTTTTGGTGATAGGGTCTCTCATTGAACCCAGACATCAGCTAGACTGTCCAGTGAGCCTTAGGGAACTTCTTGTCTCTACTCTATTCCAGTTCTGGGATTACAGATGTGCACCACATCTGCCTTTGTTGCATGGGTTCCGCAGATCCTGCTTGGCGCAGCAAGCACCTTAAGGACTGACCTGTTTCCCCAGCTTGAATTCTTCCACTCACTGGGAACCGAACTCGGGTACCCTCTGCAAGAGCAGCAAATGTTCTTCACCGCCAAGCCATCTCTCTAGCCCCTTCTCTCAACATTTAAAAGGATAAAAGAAGATGATTTGGACATCCATTACCTTTGCCACCTCTTTCTTCTTCTTCTCTCCCCCATCCCTTCCCTCTTTCATTACCCCCCTTAGCGCTTAGAATAAACGTGAGGTCTCCGTGGATGCAGTAAGACCTTCCTACCCCCACAGCAGTCACTTCCATCCATCTTTGTATTCTAGTGACACGTGGATGGCAGTCATCGTTGCCCCTGATAGAGTTTTCCCTTTTAATAACAACCTGTCATTCCTAACTGCTGAGCCCCAGCTTTGCCATGCCTGAGTAAGAACGCTCTGTCATGAAGATGGGTGGCCGCCTCCTTAAGCCGCCACGGAACATGCCCACAGTGAGCATGGACCAGGGGGCCAGAAGAGCCTCTACCCTAGCCTCAGAGACCAGGCCAAATAGTGTGGTGAGTGCTTACATGAGGATATCCTGTGGGATGTCCAGGGACGTTAGATCCCCCCCCCCCCCCGTGAAGGCAGAATCAGGAGACTTGGGTTTTAGGTCTGTTCTCTTTCTTCTTTTCTTCCCTTCTGTGTGGGTTGTACATATGTATGTATGCAAGTACATGTGTGTGCATTTTCCTGTGGAAGCCGGAGGTCATCTTTGGCTCTTGTAGGGAATTTACCTTTAAGCAGCCAGTGGCTGTCAATTTAGGATCTAGAAAGACTGCATGACATCCATACACAAAAATGAGAGGTGGGGAAGGAAGAGAAGTGGGGTCCAGGCTATAAAACCTCAAAGCCCACTTTCAGTGACATCTTCCAGATTTCATAACCTCCCCAAACAGCACCATTAAGTGTTCAAAAACATGAACCTACAAGAAACCTTCCCTTCCCTTCCCTTCCCTTCCCTTCCCTTCCCTTCCCTTC
>NC_034612.1:23452439-23467990 GCF_900095145.1 Mus pahari
TCCCCTTTTTTTCTGTTCTTTCTTTTCTTTGAGACAGAGTTTCTCTATGTAGCCCTGGCTGTCCCGAAACTCATTCTGTAGACCAGGCTGGCCTCGAACTCGCAGAGATCTGCCTGCCTCTGCCTCCCGAGCGCTGAGATTAAAAGTGTGCACCACCACCCGGCTTCAAGGAGAAAGTCTCGTAATAACCACAACATCTAGTGCATTTCCTCCACCCAACCTACTTATCTCATTATCCTGGTTCATATGCAAGGAAGCTGGACCTCAAGAGATTTGAATAAGTTGTCTAGAGACACCCACCGGTAGCTCCACTCTGAGTCACTCACGGCACAGTTGGCACTTACTGAGCCCAAGGTGTGAAACAACTATTTGTCAGCTGGCATCTGGTCCTGGGACTGCAGAGGGGAAGCGGCCAGGAGTGAGGCGAGACCATGAACCTCCCTCCAGAGCCGATGACGGGAACTGTTGTAGTCACTCAGGCTTAGCAGTCACCCGTGTGTAAAGTTGTAAAGCTGTTAATTTTAGGGCTCTAAATTATGCTGTGTGAGCTTTAAATCCAGCCCATAATTAGAATAAAATGTGAGAAAAGTGAAATTGATATTAAGTTAATTAAAAGGCTTTGCTTATATCGCAAGGAAATTAGCACAACAGGCTGGGAATGCTGACATGTGCCCGTTGCTAATTTCTTCTGTTTAGACAGTGCTCAGCAGGCCTCAGGCAAGCTTTGTTCCCTGGCTTCTGCTCTGGGCCCTCACTGTACCCACATAACCATATAGTTGTACACATCCGTCCTGTGGAAGCATCAAAGTCGATCACGTATCCCTTTCTGTTGGGATTCCCAGGCTCCATTCTGTATTTCTTACTGCAGTCTTTATGAGAGCTCCCTTATCCACCTTATTGGGACCATCACGGTCAACCACATGTAGGTGTTACTGGCATCACTAAAGCCAGAGTGATCCAGCACCAAGGGAATCCTGGGATATCTGTCTATTAAGAAATAGGTCATCTATCGATGCTTGTTATCTTTATTTTTGTTTTATTTTGTTTTCAGTTTTCTGTCCTTCCATTCTTTGAGACAAGGTCTTGCTCTGGGATGTAGGCTAACAGCAACCTCATGATTCTCCTGCCTCAGTGTCTTGAGTACTGAAACTGCAGGTGTAAAGGTGTATGTCATTGTGCCTCCTGCCCCTCTTGTGGTCTTTTTCAGTTTTTACAGTTGTTTATATGGTGTCTACTTTGTTTATTTGAGGCGGGGTCTCTCACTGACCCTGAGGTCATGAATCAGGCTACTTCTGACTGTCTCTGCTTCGTTGTCACGGAGAGTACAGCTGTGTACCACTGTATCAAGATTTCATTGTTATTTGTTGTCGTTAAATCTAGGATCTGAGTACTGAACTCAGGCCCTCGTGTGTCAGGCGGGTGCCTGATCATGCATGGCTCATGCTGTGGTACACATGTAGAGGTCAGAGGACAACTTTCAGGGCTCATTCTCCAACATATGAATCTCAGGTCGTCAGGTTTGAGTACCTTTATCTCCTGAGCTCTTTTCTGGCTCTAATTTTTTTTTTTTTTTTTTTTTTTTTTTTATGTGAGTGTATGGCTGGTGTGTTGTAGGGTTAGTGGTGTCCCACATCCACTCTGCCACAGGGCTCTGCCACTCAGGGAGGTAGGACAAGGAAGTCAACCGTGCTTACCCCACGCTGTCACCGGGTGAGTAAGGAAGCGCTGTGGGACACCGCTCTGGGGCTGGAGAAGCATAGTCTGTGGTCCTGGAGACAACTGGAGCTGGCTCTGGGGTCCCTGGGCCTACAAGGCTTCTGGTGCCGTCTGGTTTTCTCAGGCTCTCAGGCTGGGATCTACCCTGGGGATGGGGGGGGTGAAGGGGAGGGGGAGCTCCTGCTGGATCCCATGGGTGGGGATAGTCTTTGGGCAGGTTTGAGCTGTGGCTGGGCTGGAAGTGCAGAAAGGCTTTCTACAGGAGATTAGATGGTGGCTCTTGATGCAAAAGCCTTCTCCATTGCTAGCTACAGCGGATCCCGGTGAAAAGAGGCAGTCCATGGTTTTAAGGCATTTATTGTCATGGTGGAAAGTGGATGAGTNAAATCATACCCCACTTCTCAGGGCAGGCCTGAGGTTACATACCTTTTGCAGGGAGGCGTGTCTGGGAAGGAGAGTTAATTGGCTCCAGGCCTTTAGGTACCTCATTAAAATGAGATCTGTCATGAGGGTACGTCCTCTACCTGTGGAGGGGCTTGGGGCATTGCCCTTACATGACTGATGGCCACAAATCTGAGAAGAGCTGTGGCCTTGTTCCATGAGCCTGGTGTCCCTGGGAGCGGGGCGAAACACCTTCTGTCCATTTAGGGTCACTGGGGTTTCTAGCCTTAGCTCAACCAGGAACCAGGCTGCCTTTCACGGTCCTGCAGTGTGCGCCCGCACGTGTGTATGTCTGGGGGGGGGGGAGGGGATGCAGTGAGGTATGTTTATACACCTGGCGACCAGAGGGACAACTTTTGCTCTTGTTTGCTACTTTGTTGCTTATTTGAGGCAGTGTCTCTTAGTGTTCTGGAGCTCATGAAACAAGCCAAGCTAGCTGGTGAGAGAGAGAGCCCCAGGGCTCTGATTGTCTCTGCTTCCTCATTGCTGAGAGTTCAAGTTCCAAGCCAGCACCTGTATTTGGTTGGCCGCTGGCTTTAAGAAAACAGGTTTCTTCTCAGCATTGCAGCATTCTGTTGACAGAGAGTTAGAATGATTGCAATCACTCCTACTTTGGTTCCTCGAGGAGCCGAGGCAGTAAGTCCTGAAATATGCAGCGGCTGTTTGCGGTTCTAACAGCTAAATAATATATTCATTGCCTTTATTACAGCCGATAGAAACTGGCGCTAAGACGAGGCAAGCTGAAAAGATTAAGAATTAGCAATTAAAAAAAAAAAAAAATCCTGGCCTCTGCTTGTCTCTGCGTTAAATCATGCAAACATTTACGTTTGTTGCCAAAGTTGCCCAGTGGCCTTTCGAGCAATTACCGAAATGCATTCAGAGATAAAAATGGAGTGCAGGGAAGAATATTTCAGAGCTCTCTAATGAACTTTACTTATTTGCCAAGTTTCTCTAAAATCTACTCCCCGCTCCCCGCGCCTCTCATCTTCCTGTAGTCGAACTGTTTCCGGGAGTTTTATTTTTGAATAAAGGGGTGAGTCTTAAAGTCACTCTGTAGCCTAGGCTGACCTCGAACTTACTCCATAGCACAGTATAATGGTTAGCTTTAAACATCAGTGTTGTAGGGTTTCTACTGCTGCCACAGAACACTATAACCAAAAGTCGATTTGGGGAGGAAAGTGTTTATTTCTCTTTCACTTCTAGATACCGGTTCATCACAGAGGGAAGTCAGGGCAGGAACTCAAGCAGGGCAGGAACCTGGAAGACAGCTACCATGAAGACCATGGCGGAAGGCTGCTTATTAGCTTGTTCAGTCTGCTTTATAATATATACCAGGACCACCTGCCCAGGTGTGGTACCCCTCACCGTGGGATGGGCTTTCTCACATCAGTCGCTAATTAAGAAAATCTGCCACAAGTTTTCTCATATGCTAATCTGGCGGGGGGCATACTATCCGTTGAGGTTCCCTGCTTGCCAATGACTATCGTTCCTGCCAAGCTGACATAAAACTTGCCAGCACAGTCGACTTGATGGAACCTAGAATCACCCGGGAGGATAGTCTCCGTGAGGGGTGTCTCCATTGGATTAATGTATCCACCTGTCGGTGGGGCATTGTTTTACTAAGTCCATTGATATAGGAAGATCCATTCCCTACGCAGGGGTCCTAACCTGCATAAGGGTTGAGAAATCAACCGGTGCACAAGCAAGCGAGTGAGCCCGCGTACATTCTCTCTGCTCTTGACCGTGTGTGTGATGTGATTAGTTACTTTAGGCTCCTAGCACCTGCCTTCCCTGCAATGATGAATTGTAACCTGGAACCGTGGGCTGAAACAAACCTCCATTTCCCCCAAGTTTTTTTTTTTTTTTTTTTTTTTTTTTGTCGTCAAAGTATTTCATCACAGCAACCTTGGACTTAGAAGCCTCTCGTTATCAGCTTCCCACGCTCTGGGAGGCACTGCGCATGTCTGACTTCACTGCGCATGTCTGACTTGTTTAGTGTCTCTATCCGCTTCTTCCTCGTTCAAGTCTTAGCTTGCAGGAGTAAAGTTAGGCCATGTCTCCTTGCCTCCCCACCCTCTCCCTGAAGTCATGGGAAGATCTCAATCTGTTTGTCGTTCCCCCCGCCCCACCCCCAGAAAGGTAGTGTCACATTTTCTTAATGTGAAGGTTAACTTTCAGAAGTGTTTCTCCAGACAGGGGTTGGAGAAGCGACCTGAACACAGTCTGCTCCCATTATAATTACCTGAAGTCCAGGACATGAGACTTATGAAGGGGTCCTGAAGTTAGATGTAATGTGTATCAGTACCAGCTTTGCATTGCTGTTGACACAATAGTTAAGGCAGCCAACTTAAAAGGAGAAAAGGTTTATTTCAGTCATGGTTCTTTGGTCCATTGTTTGGGGGTCTGTAGCAAGCCGGAACATCACAGTGAAAGTCTGTGGATAAGAAAGATGCTCACGGATGCAGAAAGAGGGAGAAAAGACGGGGGATAGACTAGGAGTCCAATATCTCTTTCATGGGCACTCCCAGCGACTCCACTTTCACCCAGTATGCCCTATGTCTTAATGGCTCCACCACTTTCTAACACAGGTGAAAATGCCAGGTCTGACAGCAGATACGTGCAAACCTAACCGGGGAAGTGGACACAGGAGGATCCCTGGGGCAATCTACTTGGTAAGCCTCACCTAATGGGTGAGCTCCAAGCCAACGAGAGACCCTGCTTGAAAAAACAAAACAAAAAACCCAAAAAACTAAAAAACCCGAAAACCCCCCAAAAACCAAACCAAACCAAATCAAACAAACAAAACAAAACAAAATCAAAAACAAAAAACCCAAGGTGGATGGTTCCTGAGGAATGCCACCTGAGGTTGACCTCCACATGAATGCACTTGCACACATATGCATACCTATAAATGGACACATACCCACATGTGTGTGTATACATTTGCTAAATAAATACATAAGATACACTTAGTGATAAGTGAGTACATTTTATTGTATATGACAGTTACAGTTGGAACTGGTCATAGCTGGATCTTTAAAAGACTTTTCTTTATATATAGGGATATGAGTGTGCACTTTATGAGTATAGTGCTGACAGACCAGAAGAGGTCTGTCCATCAGATTCCCTGGAGCTAGAGGTACAGGTGCTTGCGAGTCACCTGATGTGGATGCTGAGAGTAAAACTTAGGTTTGTTTGTTTGTTCGTTGTTGTTGTTTATGTTTTTTTGTTTTGTTTTTGTAAGATCCCCAAATGCTCATAACCACTGAGTCCTTTCCCAGCCTCCAGATCTGCATCTTTTGGAAGTAGATCTAAAGGAACAGAAAATGATTTTTCCAGATATGATTTTTCTTAAAACATTCTTTGCACGATCTTTGACATTCTTCCGATCAAAAGGTGGCGTTTAATTTTCCTCTGGTGGCTTATGTTCTGGCCTTAGTGTCTTCCTTCGAGTGAACAGAATTCAGTGGAAAGAATGCCTCATGACTTCCAAGGTTGTGGTCATGAAGGGTAATAGAACTTCTGCCCTGGAGGCTCTCTGGGAACACGAAGTTTAAAACCTGGAGCCACCATTTACGAAGGAGGAGAAGGGAGAAGGAGGAAGAGGAGGAGAATGAGGAGGAAGAGGACGAGGAGGAGGAGGAGGAGGAGGAGGAGGAGGAGAAGAAGAAGAAGAAGAAGAAGAACAACAACAACAACAACAAAACAACAACAACAATAACAAAAACACACACAAAAAAATCTGGGCTACCTGGGATCCATACCAGTCCACTTGAAAGGAGATAGGTTTCCCAAGGAACCTCTTCTGTGTTTGCCCAATACACTCACCAGACATATAGGTTAGCGTCTCTTCCAATCATTTTGACCTCACCCCCTGGTCTCCCCAGCCTCCCCCAGCCGATACCAAGTGATCTAGTCTAGACACCAGATGTCCCCATTCCCAAGTCTTGACCCAATGGCAAATTCATGAGCAAAAATAAATGTGACTCTTGTTTTAAGCCACTAACTTTTTATATAGCAATAAATCACCTGTGCAGGCAGGCAGTATTCTTGTACTTAATAAGGGGATTTTTTTTTTTTTCTAAGCACGAGAAGTAGAAGACGCAGATGATGAAGGTGCTGATAGCAAGGCTAACAGTAATAAACATAACAACACTGAACACTTACTGAGCGCTTGTTTAACGTTCCAGTCACTGTGCTAAAGGCTTTATATGGACATAAAAATGGCCAATGAGGTTTTTTTTTTTTTTTTTTTTTGGCAAGTCTTGGACTCACCTGCCATCACCGGACTGTAAGCAATAGCCTGATTACTACAGGGGAGTTTGGTCAGCCAAGAGCTTTAGACATCTTGCAGCCAAGTCTCTGGCGGTTGGCCTGGACCACTGCTGAGCACTGCTGGATACAGACCACAGGACAGGACTATCTCTCAAGGCCTTCATCCCACCGGGCATAGCTTTGGTTGAATATGAAGTGTCTCCCTCAGACTCCTATGTTGAAAACTTGATTCCCTGAAGGTGATAGTATTTGGGGGGTGTGTGTGTGTGAAAACTTCAAGGGGTAGGGTTTAGCTGGAGGAAATAGGTGTCCTGGTGAGAGGTCCTTGGTGGGTATCCTGTCTTTGGTTTTGTTTTTTTTTTTTCCTGTTTCATTCTCTCTGCTCCCTATGTGATCTAAAGACCTGTCTCTGTGGAAATAGCTTAGTCTATATAAAGTGCCCACTGTGCAGGTATGAGGAGCTGTGTGGGTCCCTAGCACCCATGGCAAAGCTGGGTGTGGCGCTGTGCACCTGTGACCCTAATACTCAGGGATGCCAGGGAGAGGCAGGCACATTCTTTGGAGCTTGCTAAGCTGGCGGTGGGTGACCTGAGTTCAGTGAGAGATCCTGTCTCAAGAGACTTAGTGGAGAGGGATTGAAGAAGCTATCTGATGTCTGGCTATGTCCTCTGAGTGCACGCAAATAGAACTTGGGCCATTTACTGCTTCTAGATGTTGGCTACACTGGAAACCTACAGAGGACCATCCTCTCTGGGGGAAATTAAATCAAATATCCCAGGCTTCTTTTTATTCTAACAGTGCAGAGAACTGGTTTAAATTTTGGTCTCATCACAGAGGAAACGTTTTCCATAGTGACAGCATTTCTTGTTTCATTCTCACTTTGCGCGCGCGCGCGCGCGCGCGCGCGCACACGCACACGCGCACACACACACAAAATTGGACACATCCTTGAGTGCAGAGAATGTGACACGCTATCGCTTCTGATGGCTGACTGACACTAACTTTCCTGTTTATTTGGGGGGAACACTTTTGAAAGAACTTCCATTTCCAGCTCCCTCAGCTTGGAGGCTCACAGTTTATCAGTACAGGTTGGGAGGCATCTAAAGTCTAAAAAATTTAAAATATGATGAACACCAGAATTTTACACTTTCTGTGAGATTGACATGCCAGATTTTAGAGTCTGGGTAACAGGTGTTCAACTAGTATATTTGGTGTATTTGTTTATACACTTGAGTCTTCAGGTGTATGTGCATGTGTAAGAGTGGGTGAGTGCTCATTTTTGTGTATACTTTCATTTGAAAGTCAATGTACAACCTTGGGCATCATTCCTCAGATACCATCCACATTCGTGTTTTTTGTTTTGTTTTTTGTTTTTGAGACAGGGTCTCTCTCTGGTCCGGAGCTTACTGCTTTGACTTGGTTGGCTGTCCGGTGAGCCAAATGGCCACAATAGGCCCATGGAGAGTGGCATGGTTAGGAGGTGTGGCCTTGTTGAAGTAGGTGTGGCCTATCGTAGGAAGTGGTGTGTCACTGTAGGGGCAGGCTCTGCGGTCTCAGATGCGCAAGCTAGGCCCAGTGTGGCTTTCACTTATGCTGCCTGTGGATTCAGACGTAGAACTCTCAGCTCCTCCTTCAGCACCATGTCAGCCTGTGCGCCACCATGCTTCCTGCCGTGATGATTAAGGACTAAACGTCTGCGCTGTAAGCCACCCCCCAATTAAACGGTGTTTCTTTATAAGAGCTGCTATGGCCTTGGTATCTCTTCACAGCAATAAAATGCCAACTAAGACAGTATCTGATTTTTGAGATGTAGGTTTTGGAGTCAGAATTCATTTCCCCATGTCACCCACTGAGTCCTCTTCTCACCTCTGACCTGGTATATTCTATTCAAATACTTCAAAATGTCATGTACTTCTAACTCCAAGTATTTCAGATAAATGGCGCTCAGCCTATATAAGGTAAGCATTCATTTGGGCACTGGAATAGTTTCTTTTGTGTCAGTCTGACCAAAATATTTGAGAACTACTCTTCCAGGAAGGTACTTATCTATTTTGACCTAACAGTCTCAGAGAGTTAATGGCCACTTGGCTCCATGCACACCCTGGTGGCTGGAGGGTGGGGCAGAGTTGTTTCTTCACAGCAGGGTGGACAGGAAATAGATACAAGAGGCTCAGCCTCAGAGGGTTCAGTTCAAGGTTCCTTGGGGTTCCTTGGTCCCAGGTGCTTTCGCAGAACATCATGGTGGGAAGGTGTGGTAGAGACTGGTCCTTATTTCTTGGCAGATGAGAAGCAGAGGAGGGGATGCTGGGCCAGTGGAGGGGGTAGCCTAAAGGACAGGCTCCCAGTGGCATATTTCTTCCAGCTGGACCTACATTCTCTCTCTAGCTTTGTCCCAATCATACCGTCATAGACTCAATCCATCCAGGGATGATGAGCCCATTGATCTGCTCAGAGCCCTTGTGGAAATTTCTCCACAGATACATCCAGAAATGTGCTTTACCAGATAGTCATGATTGACTGTCACAGGTGTCTGTATGTATGTGTATGTGCACATGTATGCGCCGGTGTATGCGTGGAGGACAGAGGTCAACCTGAGTGTTTCCCTTCACCTGTCTCCACTTGTTTTTTTGACAGAGTCAGACACAGAACCTGGAACTTGCTGAGCACGCTGGGTTGGCTAGTCAGTAAATCCCAGGGGTCGTCCTGTCTCTGCCTATCCCCAACACGGAGGATACAAGCCTAGTTTTGTATGTGGGCATTGGGGACAGAACACAGGTCCACGTGCTGGAACAGTAAGAACTTTACCAATGAAGCATCTTCCCAATGGCTGGAAAACTCAGGAATAGTGAAGCAAAGGGGGCACCGGGGCATACATCACAGAAGGACAAACTTGCAGCATCCTGCAAGGACACCCTGAGTGTCCTATGTACTAGGACGCTGCAAGTTTGGGGGCATCCATTGTGATCTTGGAAGCTATCCTTCCTGGATACAGAGGCCATTATCTTACGGGAAGTCAGTTCTATGTGTCCGAGAGCTTTTCCTTTTCTTTTCTCTCTCTCCCACTCTTCTTTCCTTTCCTCCCATCCTCCCTTGCCCAATTCTTTTTCAGGATCTTTCCATGTAGCTCAGCAGGACCTCAAACTTGCCATTGATCTTTCCTGCCTCAGTGATAAAGATTACATGTGATGTAGTTTCTGGTTTCTATTGGATATTTCTTTTAATTTTGAGACAGGGTTTTGTTTTGTTTTGTTTTGTTTTAATACATAGCCCAGGCTGGCCTCAAAGTTCCCATGTAGTCCAGGCTGGCTTCAATCTCTGGATCTTTCTGCCTCCATCTCCTGAGTGCTATACTCACAGGACTGGGCACCATGCCTGTTTGATGCGGTGCTAACGATTGAACCCAGGGCCTCATGCAGGTTAGGCAAGCACTCTGCCAACCGAGCCACATCCTTAGCTCCTTTCTTTCTGTATTGTTGAGGAATCAATCCAGAGTCTTGTGTATGCTAAGCAAGTTGCTCCACTAATGAGTCCGTCCTCTCCCCGCAATTCTAACCAGGTTCTCCACTACGGAGCCATACCTCTGTCCCTTTTATGTTATTTAAAATGAAGCTGTCCCCTCGTTGGAGGGCATCCTTTGGGAGTTCAGTACCATATCCATTGACAAGCCAGTGGCTTCAGTCTTTCTTTTCCGACTCAGTAGCTATCCATAGCCAGTTTCTGTTGACGCCCCTTCCCGCATCCTGTGTCTGCTGCCTCTAACATGGCTTGACGGGCTTTTAGTTCTTAAGTGTTTCAACCTCTTGGATCTGGGAAGTGCTTTGCTCACTCAGACAGAGCAAACCTCATGCTGTTCCCTGAGCCTGCATTTTGTCCTATGTCACCCTCCTTGTGTATGCGTGAAAGGGTTTTAATGTGTGGAAGCCAGAGGTTGATTTCAGGTGTCATTCTCAGTTACTTTCCACTTGAAAAAAACATCTCCCTCCCCCCGGGGGGAAAAAAAAACCAGATTTAATGTGTGTGTATGTGGTGTGTGTGTGTGTGTGTGTGAGTATTGTGTGTGTGTGTTTTGTGTGTGTGTTTGGGGGATGTGTGATGTGTGTGTTTGTGTTTGGTATGTGTGGGTAGTGTGAATGAGTATGTGGTATTTGGTGTGTGTGTTTGGTGTAGGTGTATGTCATGTATAGTATGGTGTGGTGTGTAGTGTGAGTGTGGTGTGGTGTGTGGTGTGAGTGTGGTGTGTGTTTGTGTGTGGTGTGTGTTTGGTGTGTGTATGCCTGTGTGTGTGTGAGCCCACAAGTGTATGTCATGACGATTTGCAGGTAACCGTTCTTTCCCAGGACCTGAACTCAAACATCAGGCTTTACCCATTCATCTCTTTTGCCCACCCCTCCCCTAATCCTCCTGTCCCATGTTTTCTGAGGGATCAGGAACTCAAATTTGCTGGCTGGCCAGCAAGCCTGAGAGATCTGCCGGTCTCCACCTTGCCTGTCTTGGGATTACAAGTATACACAGCCACATCATGCTTTTTACACTGGTTCTCCGGGATTGAACTCAGGTCCTCGCACTTGTAGAGCCAGCGCCTTCCTGACGGAGCCATCGTCCAGTGTCTGAGCTACACTTCTTAAAGGGTCTGTTTGACCCTCTGAAAAGAGACAGTTTTGGTAGGAAGATGGTATATCATGCCACAGTCCCTGAGATCAACAGGATCGGACCCTGCGGTCTAGACTCTCTGGAGAAGCTATGGTGGTGTGTACAAAACCAGTGTTCGGTTTATGAACTTTCCCAACTCTTTTGGCATACCTTTCTCATCTGGACATTTCTTTTTCCATCTTTCTAAAATGTTCAGCTTGGGTTTTACTCAATTGCCATCCATATTTTTTTCCCTCTATCACATAATGTCATTAATTTATGTAATTTAATAAGATTATATAATTACAGCAATAAGCACAGCTGGCAAGAAGAGGTTGGGGAGGGGATACGACAGAGTTGTTGGCAGGTGCGTGAGTCTAGCGACGACAAGAGCAGAACCCAATAGGTGGAGGGATGTCTACCAGTCATGAAGCTGCCCACGCATCCTGGGTATCAGCTGCATCTGTGTTTAACAAGAATGTGGGATGCCAGGTAGTGTGGTGAGTCAGCTGAGAAAGTTTCTATTGGGCTGGAGGTTTGGCTCAGCTGGTAGAGCACCTGCTTAGTACACATAGAGCCCCAGGTTCCCTCCCGAGCAGCCCATAAATCACAAGTGACGGTGCACACCTGTTAGTCCTGGCTCTCAGAAGGTGGAGGCAGGAGGATCCGAATTTTAAGGTCATCCTCTGTTGCAGAGTTCAAGGCTGGCCTAGGGTGTGGGAGACCTTGTTTCTGGAGAGAAAAGGGAAGAGGAAGAGAGGGTGAAGGAGAGACAGAGGGAGAGGAAGAGAGAGGGGTTTTCTACCGATTTAAGATATTTGTCCTAGTAAATTGGGAAAACAGCAAAACTAGAAACACAAAAATAAACTAGTGACAATCTTATAGCATTAAAATAACATTTCCTTCCCTTGATAAAACATTATTGTATCCTTAAGAGCAGAGTGAACTACCATCGTTTGTCTCCTACACTAATAGCACTGAAACATTGATGTCACCCTGTAGTAGTGCATTATCTTCCCTGTTGCGGAGACAGAAGGCCACACATGGGCAACTTAAGGGTGGAAGGCTTTATTTTGGCTCATGGTTTCTTGGGTGTCTGTCATGGTTGGGGAAGGGGGCATGGTAGACAGGAAGCAGAGGAAAAAAAAAAACCAGGTAGGATACAAAAAGAATCCAAGATTAGATAAAACACTCCCCCCCCCCCCGCCCCGTCCACAAAGGCCTGGAGAGAGATGGTTTGGTAATTAAGAGCATAGACTGAAGGTTCTCCCAGGACCCACGATGGAGGCTCACCACCACCCGGAACTTCAGACCCGAGGATCTGATACCCCCTTGTGGCCTCTGCAGGCACTTGCATGCACGAGTGCACATTGCCCCCCCCCCGCCCCCATTTAAAAACAAAACCCAAAACACAACAACAAAAGCAGAGCTCCAGGGATACCCCTGCAGGTGATTAATTTCTGACTAGGTTCCCCCTCCCCCTTCCCTGCTTGCTACCAAGGCCATTGCCTTATGAATTTGTGATGGGATTAATCACTGGTTATATAGCTGATGGTCAGATCTGACCACCTCTGGAAATGCTGACATAGACACACCCAGATGCACCCCTCAAGCATTTGTTAATCCAATCAAATAGGCAGTTAAAACCAACCATTTACTGATTAAAGTCATATTCCTGGTGCGATTGGCCTGTTACTCTCATTTACCAGGCTCCCTCTTTTGCTGTTGGCAGATATGAAAGGTACTTTCAAACCTTTTGAAATGGCATGACACACATCTCTTCTTTCTTTCTTTTTCCCTTCCTTCCTTCCTTCCTTCCTTCCTTCCTTCCTTCCTTCCTTCCTTCCTTCCTTCCTTCCTCCCTCTCTCTCTCTCTCTCTCTCTCTCTCTCTCTCTTCCATTCTTTCTTCTTTTATTCTTTTTTCTTTTTGAGAGCTTAATGTTCCATATCAGATGGAAACAGCCTCCTGTGGATTTTTTTCCCCCCTAATCCAAAAGGTAGAGGCTTTTAAAAGGCTTTTGATGCATTTTGTCAAACTGTTTTTCCATTTAGAGTTCCACTCCTGCCAGCCATGCGTAAAGTCTTTGTGGTCCCTTGTTTTCCTCCACAAATGAATAGATATCAGAGTTTTTCAAATCTTTGCTAATTTGACAGATTACAATCACATTTTCTTTCATTTCCGTGATTGCCGGTGAGGTGGAAATTATTATTATTTTTTTTACCCCCCCAAATGCCACTCATTTGCATTTGTTTGAAATTTCCAGTTCTGATTTCTCTGTTCAAAACAGAATCTTTCTGTTGATGAGTTTGATTGTTGATCCGCACTGCGTCATCTTCATGACTTAAAGAAGCCATCGTTGTCCTTAGCGCTCAGGAATACTTTCCCAGATGCACCGTTTAACTCTTTATTGCTGAGAATATTTATTTATTTATTGTTTTTGATGAGATAGCCAGCTTTTACATTTTCATGGCAGATTCAGATTTTCGACGTTTCTCTCCATTTGATGCTTGGAAAATAAATTTTCTCCCCTTTTAAAGATACAATAATAATAATAACAACAATAATAATATATTACAATTATTTTATATAATGCAATAATTATATAATAATTATATAATATAATATTTGTATAATAATAATTATTTTTTTTTTGCTTATGTGTATGCACTCGACTGTGGATGTGCATGCAGGCTCCTGCAGAGGTCAGAAAGAGGGTGTTAGATCCCCTAGGGCTGGAGTTACACGTGGCTATATGTGAGCTGCCTGCTGCGGGAAACCTAACTCCAGTCCTGCGCAAGAGCAGCAAGCGCTCTTGATCAGGCTAGTCAGGAACTCCCTGTATAACCCAGGCTGGCCTCGAAGTTGCAGTCTGCCTGCCCCAGTGGGAGAGCACTTACCTAGCAGATGAGAAACCCTGGGTTCAGCCCTCAGTCACACCAGAATCCAGAAGTCTGGCGCACGCCGTTCTCTTTTGACTTTTTACTGATTATATGTGTATGTAGTATTTGCATGTGTGTGGAACTGTCATTAGACATGCTGGAGGCCCCTTTCACAGAGCAGTGTATGGGAGATGACTCTGGGCACCTTGAGTTTCGGGTGCTTGTTAACAGTCAAGCAGAGATGTTGTGTGTATGGTCGGGTACATAGCTGTACTTTCGCTGCTTGGCCCCAGAGGTAAGAGAGAAGGGAAGGGAGAGGCTGTGCCTTGGAGGTTGTTAGGGGAAGAAAGGCTAACACAGACACAGTTGTTCGGGCCTGATGCTGCAAGTTCAAGACACGCCTGGGTACAGAGTGACTTCAAGGCCAGTCTAAGCAGCTTAGTGAGACCATAGCTCAAAATAAAAATGTAGGGTCTAGGGAGCCGTCTCAGTGGGTAAGATAGTTGCTATGCAAGCATGCTGACCTGAGCTTGAATCCTCGCCACCCCTATACAAGCCGGGCACGATGGCGTGTGCTCGTGACCCCTGCACTGGGTAGACAGAGACAGGCGGAAGCTGGGGGTTTAGTGACTCGGCAGCGCAGAGAAAACGACGAGCTTCGGCTCAGTGGAGGGCGATAGGGGACGACATCAAGGCTGAACACAACTGCACGTGTATGTGCACGCACACATCAGATAAGTGAGAAGTCAAAAGAGGGCGGTGTGTACAGCTCAGTGGCAAGACACACTTACCCAGCATGTGTGAAGCTCCTAGGTTCAATCCCCAGTCTGACCAGCATGCAAGAGTCTGAGGCAGGAGCATGGCAACTTTGGGGTTATCCTGGGCTACAGAAGGGGTTACTCACTAGCCTGGGCTGCAATAAGAATATTTGTTGAGAAAGGCCATATAAGTACAAATGGGCAGAGCCTGTAAGATATATTCTGTCTTCAGTGTGAAACTTATTGAAGGGGCAAAAGAGCCAGCACATTGTTAGGCAAATTGGTGACAGTGTTAGTGGGGTGCCTGTGAAAAGGTCCTCATTTGGTCATCACTCCAGTTATTCATTCCCTTTTATTCTTTTTTTTTTTTTTGGTTTTTCGAGACAGGGTTTCTCTGTATAGCCCTGGCTGTCCTGGAACTCACTTTGTAGACCAGGCTGGCCTCTAACTCAGAAATTCGCCTGCCTCTGCCTCCTGAGTGCTGGGATCAAAGGTGTGCGCCACCATACCCGGCATTCATTCCCTTTTTATTTTTACGTTTGTGCATAAGCGTCTGTTGTGCAGGTATTACATACAGGTGCAGTACCCATAGAGACCAGAAGAGGGCGTTAATTTCCCCTGTAGAGCTGGAGTTACAGGCGATTGTGAGCCACCCTGGAATTGAACTTGGGTCCTCTGCCAGTTAAGAGAACTGCTGAGCCATCTTTCTAGCCTCTCATTGCCTTTTAAAGATGACATTAAGCCAGCTAAGGATGTTTGCTGTGCTCTAGAGTGTATTAAAGCCCATCATGTTTCTAGTGAGTGATTTAAATATTGCATAGCTCATTTATAATTGAATAATGTCATGGCGG
>NC_034612.1:23468015-23475996 GCF_900095145.1 Mus pahari
CAGCCCCCGCCTCCATTTTGATGGCATTCTCTCCAAAAAAGGCTGTTTTGTTTTCTCTCTCCGAAATAAACATGAATCGGCATAGGAAATCAGGAGCCTGGGAAAGGAATCAATAAAATTAACTGGAATTAGATCTCACGCTTTGAATGCATTGCACACCGCTATTAGGAGAAAGAAAGAATGGGTTCAAAGAGGAGCTGGGATTTAAAAGACTGACCTACTTCAAGGAGATGAATATTTAAAAATAAGAGCTTTAAAAATAATGCATTTATACCACTGGGCCAAAGCTCACAGCAACAGAGATATTTACACGAAGGCTGCCATTCCAAACCCTGGAACACACAGGGTTGGTGCTGTATTGACAGGAGCACCTGCCCTTCTAGAAGGAGCACTGGGCATCGAGTCTGGACGTGTGTTTTATTCACAATACACGTTTCAAGTTGGACCCTTTCAAGCTGTCTCCCTTGGCGGCCTGGTGGTACATGTCTGTAATCTCAGCACACAGGAGGCAGAAGCAGGTGGGATAGCCTCAGGTTTGATCCGAGCCTGGGCTACATGGAGGGTCCCAGGCCAGAATGAGCTACCTAGCAAGATCTTGTCTCATAAAAACAAAACAAATCAAAACCTAAAAGCTGGGCGTTGTGCCTCACATCTGTAACCCGGGCACCTGGGAGGCTGGGGCAGAACTCAGCAGGAGGTTGAGAACCACGCAAGCTCAGTGGCGATTTCCTCCACAGTAGTCCAGGATAGTCTTGGACCTCTGAGGCTGAGCTCTGAGCCGGCAGGCGTATGTTTGTCAGCATGCTGGCGTCCCTGCGCTTCGGAAGGCATTTTGGATGCAATCTCATTCTGGGAGTGAGTCTGCACGTCTTTTGGTTTCCTGCTGAATTCGGCTTATTTCTGTTGAGAGTCCTTGTGTCAGCCTTCAGAGGCTGGGGGCAGCGGATACCATTCCTGTCCCCGTAGAAGGCATAGGCACTTTTACCTCTCGGAAGTGGTCCTCTCATCG
Source organism: Mus pahari (assembly GCF_900095145.1). Classification (NCBI taxonomy): domain Eukaryota; kingdom Metazoa; phylum Chordata; class Mammalia; order Rodentia; family Muridae; genus Mus; species Mus pahari. The sequence goes on from NC_034612.1 coordinate 23,469,025, forward strand.
GACTTTGGACAGTCTTTCGTCCTAAGGCACTGATGACGTCCTCCAGCTGACAGCTTGAAGGTTCCTCTGTAGATCTGCCTTCTGTGTGGCTCTCTGCTCTCCGTGTGACCCCGTGATTCTGAGCGCCTTGCTCTCTGCTGATTTTGCGATGGCGCACTGCTGTAATGCAAACACTTGGGGAGATGAGGGTAGGAGGATTAGGGGTTGAAGGGCAGCCCGGAGCAAAGGGGGTCCCGTGTCAAAAGCAACACCCTTTGAATCTTGCATGTGTGTTTGTGTACATGCATGTCTACAACACTGGTGGGGGGCTTGGTGCATTACTGTTAGTATACCAATGGCTAATGGGAGCTCAGCTACCCTGCCCCCTAAACTCAAGGTGTATGATAAATTTATCTTCGGGAGACAGAGATCTTGCATCTCTTGGTCGCTGGAAATATACTTTTCCCCTTGTAGTGCTGGAGTTAAGACCACGGAGCCTTTGGCATGCTAGGCAAACACTCTACTACTGATCTATGTCACCAGCCCCCCTTTTCTGTTTGTTACTTTGTTTATTTTTGGGTTGGGGAGGTCTCCCTAGGTAGCCCCTGAACTAGCCTCAAACTCATAATTTCCCTGCCTTGGCCTCTGAAGTCCTTGGTTTACAGATTTCTGCCTTCTACTTATCTACTTATCATGCGCACTTTTACTGAGCTACAATTCCAGATCGCTGCCTCCTTTTGTGTCTTGCCGTGGTGGAGACTAGAACCCGGGGCCTTGTGCATGGTAGGCAAACATTCTACCAAAGAATTGCATCCACAGTCCACGTTATAAGCATGTTACTTAAAAAAAAAAAAAAAAAAAAAAAAAAAAAAAAAAACTATTTGCAGGGGCCTTTGGAGGCCAGAAGAGGGCACCACACTTGGAGTTACAGGTTTATAAACCGCCTAACTTGGGTCCTGGGAACCGAACTGGGGTATTCTATGAGAGCACTGAACCATCTTTCCAGACTCAGTTTGTAGATATTTTAAATACACCATACTGCTTTTTTTTAAAATTTTTCTATTTTATTTATTTAATTTGTGTGTGTGTGTGTGTGCGCGCGCGCGCGCGTGCTAGATGTTATAGTGAATTCCCAATGAATGTAGTTAATTGAAAGCCTTTGTGGGACTCCTTTTTAATCTTTAAATTTTTGTATTTTAAGTTCTATTGTGATCCAGGCTATGTAACTGGGGATGACCTTGAACTCTTTATTCTGTATCTACCTCCTAAGGGCTGGGATTATAGGGCTGCACTGCCACGTCCAGAATCTGGAATTTTCCTGCCCTTACAATGCCTGCTGAGTGTGAGGAAATTAAAGCCTAAGAGAATTGTGGGGGAATAGGCCAAAGGGTATCAGTATGAATAATTATTTCAGAAACAGAATTTAAATTTCATTAGGAGTATTCTCATTAGAAAATTTTGATTTCCAATTACTTGCCTGTTACTGTGCGGGGAGAACTTGCTTATTAGCACTACCGTGTCCCCTGCTTGGTTCTCTCTCCCCCATCTCTGCTCCTGCTACCATAGAATGTAAAATGAGCACAAGACTGGGCTTTTTCATCTATTTGGACAATTTGCGAGCGTGCAGCCCACTGTAATGGAATTTGAGATGTCGTGCCAAAGGATTTTTGTTTTCTTCTCATTCTGAAGTCCTTGCACTATTTGCTTTTGCTTTATTTGAAAAAGATTCTGGGCTGCTGCCAGGGACCGTTTGGAATCACTTGTAACTATATTAGCCATACACGCAGCTGCGTGGGCTGAAGATCGGGCTCACTGTTGGTGCTGGGCTGGGCGATGGCTTGTCTTTAATTATTGTGATAGAATTTGTAAGGGCAGAGCCAATCGTGAGAATGTAGGAGGCTGGGGATTTCAGAGCAGCTTCAGAGGTGTCTCAAGTTTCTGTAGAATTTCCCTTGGCCAGCTTTAATTTCTATTTGGTTTAGATTTGTTTATTTTTTTCCAAAAAAAGGTACATCCCTGTTTCCCTCTCTGCCTCATCTAAGACTTCCTCTTACTTTTCTTCATTCTATATTATTACTATCATCATCATCATCATCATCATCATCATCATCATCATCATCATCATGAGACAGGGTCCTTCTATGTAGCCTGGGCTGGCATCATATTCTCCTGATCCTCTTGCTTCAATCTCCATAGTTCTGGGGTTATGTGTGTGTGTGTGTGTGTGTGTGTGTGTGTGTATACAGACTAATGCAGGTACTCTGTGTGCATGTGTGTGCACATGCATGCATGCGTTCATGTGCACATAATGCTTCCAGGTACATGTGAACATGTGTGTAGAGGTCAGAGGTCAACATCAGGTTGAGACAGAATGGCTCATTGAACCTAGAGCTCACTGGTTTGTCTATGTTGGCTGGCCAGAGATCCCTAGAGATCTAGATCCCTAGATCCTCCTGTCTCTTATTTCTCTGGGGCTAGAATTACAAGCATGAGCCACTACCTCCCGCTTTGAGTTTTGTTTTGTTTGTTTTAATGTGGATTCTGAGGGATCAAACTCAGGCTCGCATGCTGGCAAGCTAAACACTTGATCAACCGAGCCGTTTCCCCAGTCCCCCCGAGAAGGTTGCTTTAGGGAAGGTACCCTGGCTCCACCCCTCAAGCTAGCTTCCTGTCTTGTAGTGTTGTCTCTTGCTCTTGAGTAGACCTTGAGATCTGCACCAGGAGCTCAGAAGCCGGAGCAGTGACTTAAGCCTCCAGAACGTTGATGGTTGGGATGGATTGTCACCTCCAACAAGATCTAGAATCACCCAGGAGATGGACCTCTCCATGTGTCAGTGAGAGAACTTCCGAGCCCATTAAGGGGGGGAAGACCCACCCTGAAAGTGGGGGGCATCATTCCAATGGCTACTGTCCCAAAATGAATAAAAAGGAGAGAGCAAAGTGAATGTTAGCACTCTTCTTGCTCTGCTTCCTGTTTACAGATACAATGTATCCAGCTTCTCCAGCTTCCTGACTACGGATACAATGTATCCAGCTTCTCCACACTCCTGCCCTGCCTTCCCAATCGCAATGGACTGTATCCCTTCAGACTGTGAGCCAAGACACACCCTTCTTCTTTAAGATGCTTTGGGTCAGGGGTTTTGCTGAAGCAACAAGAAAAATAACCAAAAGAAATATCGGCTGACATAATTTCTTTTTCTTGATAAAGTTACCTAGCTTCAGGTATTTCGTGACAGAAGGAGAAAAATATAGGAAGATCTGAAAGAATGGGAGCTGACAGCCAGATTTCTGCCTTGTGAGTCTGGAAAGGTAGAGAGCAGTCAATGTGATTGACAGGACAATGTCGGCCAGGAGAAGAGAGCGAGGTGGTGAAGAAGTTTGGTTGGGGGTCTCTGATTTGTCTGGGGATGCTTACATTGACTGCTTTGAGGGCTATAGACCCACAGATGTGAGTTGCTTCAGTGGGAATGGGCAAGTATTTCCTAGCAGTGTTTGGATAATGTTGGATTGAGTAGGGTTTCTTGGTCCCCCTGGGTCTCCACAGAAGTCTGCTGTGCCTTCTGAGCCCATGCAGAGGCAGCTTGCTTTAGATGTGCTCTGAAGCATGCTGCGATTGAAGTGGCTCTCATCTCGTGCTTGGCTGCGTGGTGCAAGGGTAGTCAGTCCATCATCGGTCAGGACTTGAAGTTACTGAATCCATCCAGAGGCAACGCATCAGGTTGGTATGGTGGAGGCCTAAGTGAATTTGAGTGGATAGAAGACCAACTGTTATGGTTTGAATCTGAAACACCTTGTAGAAACTCATGCTTGAGTGCGTGGTCCCCAGAAGTTAGCACTGCTTGGGTAAGCTATGGAACCATTAGACATTGATGCCTACTGGAGGAAGTGGGTCACTGGGAGTGAGCCTTGCAGATTTATAACTCAACCTCTGGCTCTGGCACTCTCTGCTCCCAGGGTTTCTGTAGGCAGATGGTTCCTGCTAGACACACTCACTCTCCTCTCACCAGAGACTGAGTAAATCCACTAGGTATTTCCCACTGTGGTAGGCCTTCTAAAACTGTGAGCCAAAAGATGTTGTTTCTGTCAGGTTTGTGGTTAAATTGATGAGAGAAGCAGGAAATCCATCAGCTCTGCCTCTTGTGATTTGAATGAGCATTGTCCTCCCACCCCCACAGGCTCATGCGTTTGAACACTCAGCACCTGGCTGCTGGTACTGTTGTGGGAAGTTGTCAGATCTTTAGAAGACAGAATTTTGGTGGAGGGAATGGGCCACTGGGAGTGGGGCTTGAGCTTTTATAGCCTACCCCCACTTCCTAGTAATGGGTCTCTGCTTTCTGGCTGTGAATAGGTTGTGACCAGCCAGCCTCATACTTCTCTAGCCTTCCTTCTCTCTATGGTGAACTTTATCCCCAACACCCACCTGTATCCCCTGAACTATAAGCCCTATAAGGAAACCCTTTATTTCTTAAGTTGCAATAGAAACAACAACAAAGACAATATTCCTAAAACACTTCATCTGTGGGAAGGAAGATGTTTGACCTATAGTTACGAAACTCCAAACACTGTGAGACAGGGGCTGTGAGCTAGACCATGGGTAATACGTGTTTACTGGTGTTTGTTGTTGCCTCTTGGTTTTCTATCAGTTTCACTAGTGTACAGAATACCTGCCCTTCCTTTACCAAGAGAAGTAACATCATCCAATGAATCTAGCCTGACAGACTTTGTTTACACAACACTGAGTAGACTATAGTGAATAGACTGTACACACTGAGAACTTAAAAAAAATAGGTTTCTATTTCTGAAATGTTTTAGAAAGAGTTAGAGGAACTATAAAATTCACATTAAAACTGATATAAAATATATACTTATTGCTATTCAAATTAAGGAAAGTAAGCCATGAATACAGTGTTTGCCTGCTTGGTGACTTAGATGGCCTTTCAGAATATATGATGTCCTTGTTCTGTTGTTAACCCAGAGCCTTCTGGGTTTGTGTCATTTACAGTGTTCCATACTCGGTTTGTGCCTATTTGAGATAATATTCAGAGGCATCAAGCCCCGAGAAAGAGGAGAATCATTGGGAGTTTCTTTTAAAGGTTTATTTTATTTTTTAATTATGTGTGTGTGTGTATGCATATGAGTGAAGTTTCCATGGCGGCCAGATCCCTCTGGAGCCGGAGTTACAGGAAATCATGAGCTACCAGGTTGCCACGGACCACCCAGTGCGGGCTCTCCTTCCGTGGGAGAATCAGGGTCTCGGTACTCAGGTGGGCAAGGATTGGGCTCAGTGGTAGACAGGCACAAACACAAGAGAGGTTTGACGCTGCTGCTGCAATTGGCTTTACTTTCAGATGAGGTTATATACACTCAAATCAGGAACACAATTTTTGGCTACAGGCCATTACATGGAGCATCTCATACCCCCAAAATAAACACTAACAAGGTATCTTGAAGTCAGAAGTATAAAACAGGAAGCAGTTCTTGAGAATCATCTTGACACCCGGAGAGTGGTCAGCCTAGAATTCTGCTAGCCGAGGCTTACAACAGACAGTCAACAGTTTACCTTTTAACTTATACCAACTTCACAATTCTATGGGCCTTTTGGCCAATCTGGAAATCTTGTGACTGCTTCTATACAACTCTCTTTAGAGAACAGGCTCTTATAATTTCTCCGAAATCTATGTATTTGCCTTATGATTGCTCTCTGACCTCTCTTTGTCATGACACACCAAGGAGGCCTTGCTCTGGCAAGTCACTTCATAAAATTTAATGTATAGTATAAAATGCTCTCTCTATTAAGATTTACCCATCTATCTCCATTCTCACCATAGGCCCCTGTATAAGGTAAAGGTCCTGCAGTTGTTCTTAACTTATAGGGTCCCCTGTATATAGGAGGGGCCCAACATCTGCCTCTAATCAAATACTGTTTCCTTCCACCAACTCTCCTTACAGGAATTCCCAGCTCATTCTTAATAAACTCTTGCTTATCCTGAGTGGGATTTTTAGGCCCCCTTAAAGCTTGAACTCTACGACTATCAACAACATCTGGATTTTCTACAAATGATTCCTGTTGCTGCAATGCATTGATCACATCCCCAAATGTTTCATCCTTGATCAATCAAGATAGTAATGATTTTTTATCAGAATCGGCAATAAGGGCCACGAAGGCTATGAGGAAGAAGAAAGAACACACATCACTCCACCGCAGAAAGCAATTGCTGAGCCTGTGCAAATTTTACTGGCTCCATGCCAGTGACCTCCAGGACACTGGGTTCCAGGGAACACAAGTCTCAGGTCTGAACATACTTTGTGCACTTTGTGCTGCATGTCACGCAGACTCCACCAGAGTTGGTGTGGCACCAGGTGTTGACGCTGGGAACTGAATTGGGGTCCCCTGTAAGAGGAATATGTGCTCTTAATCAGTGAGCCGTCTCTCCATCTCCTAGAATGTCTTTGGGTATAATTTGGCTTTAATTTTGTTCGCTTAAGACATCTTTATTTTGCTTTCATAGTTGATAGATCATTTTGCCATATGCAGAAGTCATTTAGGACTTATGAAGACATTGTTACACTGTCTTCTGGTTTCCATAGCTTCTGACAAGAAATTCACTGTTTTCTCTGTTATTGTTCCTCCGTATATAACATGCCACTCCCCCCCCCTCTAATTTCAAGAAGTTATGATGTGGTTATCTTAATATTTATCCAGCTTGGATTTTGTTGACCTAGTATCTATCAATTTGATATTCAACAAGCATGGAAGGTATAGATGTATTTCTTCATCCTCTTTGCACAATACTTTTTCCTTTTTCCTTTGGGACTCCAGTAGCATGTGTATGAGCGGATTGGTATCATCACACAGGCAGACCAATGAAGCTCTGTTCATTTCTCATGTTTCTCCGTCCTTCCTTACCCTTCCTTCCTTCCTTCCTTCCTTCCCTCCTTCCCTCCCTCCCTCCCTCCTTCCTTCCTTCCTTCCTTCCTTCCTTCCTTCCTTCC
>NC_034612.1:23476050-23490696 GCF_900095145.1 Mus pahari
CCTTCCTTACCCTTCCTTCCTTCCTTCCTTCCTTCCTTCCTTCCTCTCTCTCCCTCCCTCTCTCTTTCTCCCTTCCTGCCTTTCTTCCTTCCTTTCTTCTTCCAAGTGGCAGTTTCTATTGACTATCCTGACTTTGTTGACTAGTTTACTAGCTCCCATCTGTTATTAATCCTGTCCAGTTAGTGTTCTCTTCATTTCTGGAATTCTTACCTGTTCATTTTTGCAGGGTTTCTTATTTTGAGGTTGAGATGTCTCATCTGTTCATCCATTCATCTTGTATGTAGTTTTTCATTAAAAAAAAAAAAAACAAAAACCACTGGTTGGGCTGAGGAGATGGCTTAGTGCAGGGGTTGTCAACTTTCCTAATGCTGTGACCCTTTAATGCAATGCCTCATGTCCTGACCCCCAACCATAGCATTATTTCTGTTGCTACTTCATAACTGTGATTTTGCTACCATTACAAATAGTAATGTAAATATCTGATATGCAGGATATGTGATCCCCATGAAAGGGTCGTTCAGCCTTCAAAGGGATCCTGACCCACAGGTTGAGGACCACTGGCTTAGTGAGTGAAGTGAAAGGCATTTGCCTTTCTAGTGTCGGGGTCTATGTTCGAATCCCCAGAACTCATGTAAGGTCAATGTTAGAAGTATGTGTCTATAATCCCTGTCCTCCCACAGTGAGATGGGAGGAGGTAGAGACAGAGGAATCCCCAGAAACTTAATTTTTTATTATCTTTAGGAAATTAGCAAACACGTATTAGAAAGACTCTGGGCTATGCTGTATTCTTCCAGCTGGATCTTTATTTTAACAGACAGTTAACATGGATGGACTCACTGGGTTCATTCTCCTGTAGTACCTGGGCAGCCAATGGCATTACCACTAATCAAATTACTCCTTACAGCTTCCAGTCACTGTGTCCCCAATACTCGCTGTGGGCTACAACATGTGCGTGCAATTTAGTTACAAGTCAAGCATGCTGGTGGATTTTACATGTGACTTTTGTGAGTTCACCCCCTGCGTAGTTAGCTTCACTCGGGATTTCCCATCTGTGTCCTTGGCTGTCTTTCTAGCGCTTAGGTTTTCTTCTCCTCTTTCAAGCCAATTAAGACTTGCTGTCACACCTAGGTGGATGTGGACTATGACAGGTCCTTGGGTAAAAAGCTGTTACAAAGTCTCATAATGTGGGAAGTACAGTAGTTATGACTTTGACCTTGCAAAGAAAAAGAATTCTCTTTTTAAGATTTATTTTTATTAATTACACACACACACACACACACACACACAGAGAGAGAGAGAGAGAGAGAGAGAGAGAGAGAGAGAGAGAGAGAGAGAGCACATTAGACTCGTGGAGCTAGAGTTAGAGGCAACTGGGAGCCACCTGACCTGGATACTGGAATCAAACTCAGATCTTCTGCAAGAGCAGCAATCCACTTGACCAATGAGTCACATCTTCAGCTCCAGGAGATTTTTTTTTCAAAGAAAGATTTGAGAGGATATGGATGATTATATATAAAGAGAGGAGAAAAGGAAGCATCATGTGAAATCTCTCTGTGGCCACATGTGTTCCTCTGTGATGTGTGTGTGTGTGTGTGTGTGTGTGTGTGTGTGTGTATGTACACACATATAGGTGCATGTGTGTGCACCTACATATGGAAGGTAAAGATTGGCACCAGGTATCTGCTTCAATTGTTTCCCTGTCTGTCCGTCCATTCATCCATCCATCCAACCATCCGTCTATCTATCTATCTATCTATCTATCTATCTATCTATCTATCTATCTATCTATCTATCTATCACATCAATCTAACATCTATCTGTCATCTATCTATAGATAGGGTCTTTTACTGATCATGGAGCTCATTGATTTTGCCAGATATGACCACCACCCAGGGGATGTTCCCCTCTCCATCTCCCCAGCACTGGCACTGCAAGTGTATGCATTTTTTTTTTTTTATGGGTTCTATGGGATGGAACTCAGGTCTGTGTGCTTGTGTGACACTTTTTTTTTTCTGACTGAGTCATGTCACCAGCCCATGGGAGACTCTCTTAATCCATTCTTACATTGAACTGGTCACCCCTGTGACTCTGTGTGCTTGTTGAGGGTTAGGGTGTGACTTGGTCCCCAAAGGCTCATGCACGTAGAGGCTGGTGCAGTGACCTTTGGAGGCGGTGCTCTCTGAAGGGGGTGGGGCCTAGTGGGCAGTAATTAAGTCATGGCCACCTGAAAGGATTAAATCGGGGGGGGGGGTTGTTAGAGCTAGTGGAAGTGGCTTAATTTCCTACAGAGGGGTTTGTTGTAGAAGAGCAAATGTGAGTCTTCTTCACAGCAGCCTTCTGCTGTTCTTCTTGCCATATGGCTTGCTTTTGTCTGTGTCTCTATCTCTTGCTCTGTCTTTCTCTTTCTCCCTCTGTCTCCTCATCGCACATTTCACAGCTAGAAGCACTCACCAAGGACCGAACATATGGGTTCATCCAAACTTAGACTTCATCTTCTCTCTCTTCTTTTTAATTTAATTTAACTTTGATGTGTATGAGCATTTTGCCTGCATGTCTGCCCAGAAGAGGGCATTGAATTCCCCAACACTGGAGCTACAGATGGTTGTGAGCTGGCATGTGGGTGTAAGAAACCAGACCTAGTTCTTCTGCAAGAGCAGCAAGTGATCTTAACTGGTAAGTGGTCTCTTTAACCTTCCCCTCCTCTCTTTTTAGCATCTTCTTTAAAAAAAAAGGGGGGGGGGGTTGTAGATAGGTATTTCACTACATAGCCCTAGCTGACCTGAAACTTGCTCTGTAGACCAGACTGGCCTCAGATTCACAGAGACCCACCTGCTTCTGCCTCCTGAGCACCGAGATTAATATGTGTACCGTCATGCCCACCCTGACTTCTTTTAATTATTTAATTATGTGTATGCATGTGTGCATGTGAGTGCATATAAGCATGAGAGTGAAGATGCCAGATGTAATTGTTGGAATCCCTGAAACTGGAGTTGCAGGTGACAGTTGTGAGTTGCTTATAGACACTGGGGAACGAACTTGGGTCTTCAGCAAGAGCAGCTAACACTTTTAACCTCTTGAGCCCTCCTTCCTGTCACAACCGCCTTCTCTTTATAAACTAGTCACACTCAGATATGCTTCATCTTGTCTCCCCCCCTCTCCCCTCCCCCTCTTTCTGTGGTGTCTCGGATTATAGGTACACACTATCATGCTTGGCTTTTTACTTGAGTGCAGGGAATCGAATTCATTCAGATTCCCATGCTTTCTTGGCCAGCCCTTCATCCGCCCGCCCATCTCAGTCTCCAGCCATGGCTGTTCGGTCGAAGCAGAACACGTACTGAGACGATGTTCACTCAGAAGAGTTGAAACAAATCCACGGGTGATAGGGAGTACAGCGTGTTCCCTGGCTTACACCACAGACTGAACCCTTCCCATGAGGAACGCTCTTCCCATTTTTTTTCTTCCTGGCTTCTAGGGGCTGGGTTTCCATCATCTTCCCTCCAGTGAGCTGTAATGTGTCCACATAATTTATTAGCCTTTGTTCCTGATGAGTTTCAGGTCCAATAGGTCATGGATGGCTCCCAAATCTGCAGTGTTACAATAAAAAAAAAAGACTTTAAAAAACTATGAGTGTGTGTGTGTGTGTGTGTATGTGTATATGTATGTGTATGTATGTGTATGTGTGTGTGTGTATGTGTATGTATGTGTGTGTGTATGTGTGTATGTATGTGTATGTGTGTGCATGTGTGTGTGTATGTATGTGTGTGTGTATGTGTGTGTGTATGTGTGTGCATGTGTGTGTGTGTTTGTGTGTGTGTGTGTGTGTGTATGCTGTGGCACACATGTGAAAGCCATGATCAGTCATGATCAGTCGTGATGGTAAGTGACTTTGCCTGCTAAGCCATCTCATTGGCCTGAATTTGCACTTTTGACTTAACAGCAAGTGCCAGGGTTAAAACCACTGGCCATGGGCCACACCTTGAGAATCAGCTGCACAAAGCCAAAGACCCATTCAGTGAACTCTTCTGCCTGCCCTTTCCTTGGAGGGTAATAGTGGAGGGATTGGCATGAAGATTTTTCACTTAGTGTTGACAGTCAGGGGCATCTTTAGGACCATTAATCAAAATTATATATATATATATATATATATATATATATATATATATATATATATATGAGTTTTATTTCATGGCTTGCTTAAGCTCCACAACTAAGAACCAGGTTTCAAGATCCTCATGAATAACAACTTGAGAAACGCACGCACCCTGCCATGTATCCTCTGTGCTCCAACTATTACAGCAGGTCCTAGGTCCTGGGGAAGGCAGAGCACAGAGGCTCCAACAGCTCACCGGCTGCAGGGGGAGATCCTCTTGAGATTACAGATGCCCAGCTCTTCCCTCTTCATCTCTTTTTGTCACACTAGTAACTGCCATCACGTGACACCTCACCACAGTCCCCAAAGCATGGGGCTTACACCTTCACAAAACTTCCTTTTTTTTTTTTTTTTTAACTGTTCAGCTCAGAGAAGATGATTCTAGCATTGTGGGAACTCCAAACTCAACCCTCTAATGCAGGAGTTGATAGGAAATAATTTTCTTTTTCTTTTTCTTTTTCTTTTTCTTTTTTTCTTTTTTCTTTTTCTTTTTTGAGACAGGGTTTCTCTGTGTAGTCCTGGCTGTTCTGGAACTCACTTTATAGACCAGGCTGGCCTCAAACTCAGAAATCCACCTGCCTCTGCCTCCCAAGTGCTGGGATTAAAGGCGTGCGCCACCACTGCCCGGCAGGAAATAATTTTCTAGTTGGTGCTGAAATGAAAATAGGGTTGGGGCTACACAAACAAACCCAGCAGCCTGGACTTCTTTGTCAAGACTGGTATTGTCTTGGGAAAATATTTATTTTCCCTAAGGCAAGAAAGGTTGAGCATGCTGTGTAACCTGGCAACTCTGTCCCTGCGGACATACAGACAGGAGCCATCTTTCTATTCCATCATTCTTTTCACTCCAAACTCCCTTCTCTCTTTCTGGATTTAATATTTTATTTCTCCCTTTACTATAATACTGTGTGTGCGTATTGTATGTGTGAATATTCATCTCTGTGTGTGTGTTGCATGTGTGAATATGTATCTCTGTGTGTGTGTATGTGTTTGTGTGTGTGTGTGTGTGTGTGTGTGTGTGTCTACCTATATGTGCATACCATGGAGGCCCAAGGTTGTTGTTGGCAGTCATCCTCAATGGCTCTTCCATCTTATTCATCGAGGCAGGGCATCTCAATCAAACCCAGAGCTTGCCCATATGGCCAGTCTCTTCTCTAGCCAGCTTGCCCTGGAGATTCCCCGTCTCTGCCTTCCGCAGCTGGAGTTACAGGCAGCTGCCATGCCCACCTGGCACCTGAACTTCTCCAGTCTTTACATGTGTGCAGCAAGTGTTTTAAACACCTGGGCCATTCATTCCCCCAGGCCTTAGATTTACTATTTTTAAAGCAAAACTTGAATCTGTAACAAATGGTCCCAGCTGCAGTTTAGGAAGGTACCGGGTATACAAAGAGAAGCATGCCTGAATTGTGCTAGATACCTTAAAATTGGTAATTGAGTAAGAAGATTTGGGAGAAAAAGTATGAGGATACTGGGGCCTGGGAGATGCTCACATGCTCAGTGTCTTGGTTAGGATTTTACAGCTGTGAACAGACAACATGACCATGGCAACTCTTAGAAGGACAACATTTAATTCGAGCTGGCTTACAGGTTCAGAGGTTCAGTCCATTATCATCAAGGTGGGAGCTTCGTCCAGGAGGAGCTGAGAGTTCTACATCTTCATCTGAAGGCTGAAGTGAATACTAATTTCCAGGCAGCTAGAACTCTAGGGTATTAAAGCCCATGCCCACGGTGACACATCTATTCCAACCAGGCCACATCTACTCCAACAAGGCCATACCTCCCAATAGTGCCACTCCCAGGGCCAAGCATATACAAACCGTCACACTCAGTCAGTAAAGTTCTCCTCTTGCAAGCACTAGGACCTGAGTTTGATTCCTGGAACTTGCATTTTAAGAAACGGCAGCTATGGTGGGGAGGTGGAGACAGATGGATTCCTGTGTTGTAGAGCAAAATCCCTCTGAGCAAAACAGCCACCATCTTCATTGGACCAACCGCATCTGCTTGGGAAAGCCCATCATGCTTGGACCTGTTGACTGATGACATTTCTTCACAGAAGGAGGGGTCAGGGAGGGCCAGTGGACCCTCATCTGAGATTCCTTTCACTTTTTCTCAGTCCCTTGAATTTGTAGTCTGCCATAACTACATGTGGTCTTGGAACCTTGGAATCTTGCCAGTGTTGCAATATATACCCTTCGGGGAGATTAACTGAAGGGTCTCTGTGTTGGCTTGATTTGTAAACATGACATAACTAGAGTCACCTAGGGAGAGAGAGCCTCAGTTGAGGTGTTACCCACGTCAGATTGGCCTGCGGGCAAGCATGCAGGGCATTTTCTTGATTAATGATTGATGTGGGAGGACTCCACACACTGTTGGTGGTATCGAGCCTGGGTAGGTGATCCTGGTTTGTATGAAAAAGCAAGACATGGGAGCAAGCCAGTAAGCAGTACTCTTCTGTGGTCTCTACTTCAGTTCCTGCCTCTAGGTTTTCCTGCCTGACTTTCCTTAGTCATGAGCTGTTACCTGGAAATATAAGATTTGAAATAAACCTTTTCCTCTCCACGATGCTTTTGATCATGGTGTCTTATCACAACAACAGAAATCAAACTATAGCAGGCTCCACAGAAGTGGGTATGGGGAAGCCATCATCTGTGCTGGCTGAAGACTTCCCAGTACAACTACTGGGCGTCCCCTGTGCTCCTTTAGACAACCCCTCCCCTAGCTCTGCAAGCAAGCACAAGAAACTAATTTGCTCCCCTGGATGAACCTTGGTGGCATCATATTTTAGTTTGTGTTTGGAACCTTATGAGGAAGGTTTGGGTTACATAGCCACAGGGAAAGAATTTTCACAACATTGGGACTTCACTGACCGCCAGTTGTCCTGAGTTTGAGCCCAGAGACATTTTAAATACAAGGCAAAGGCTCCTGAGAAACAATAATTGGGGTTATCTTCTGGCTTCTACATACATGTACTCACACACACACATGTGAACACACACATACACAAAGGTGCAGACACACATATGCCTCTCCTCTGAGAAACTTGAAACTAGCAGAGACCCCACCCCCACTCAAGTTCTGCTGCAGTCTGTCTGCTTTGCTTATTTATATCATTGTTGGGAATTTGGCTCAGTAGTTCATTTTCAAAGTAGCCTCCGAAATAGTTTTCTAATATTATCCCCTCTGCCCTTCATCTATCTTCCACTGTGGGATTCTTTGGGGAGTACAGCGTGTGCTTCCCGTCAGTTCCTGCTGGCCTGAATACAGACTGCACCTGTCGTGGGTGATGCTGGGAAATGACGGATGACTGTGCTTCCCGTGGAGGGTCAGGTCACTTTATACTTTGAAATATCCATCGCTCTGGACACATCACAAGGGCCTTAGCCACAAATGTATCTCATAAGAAATGGGGCCAGCGAGGATAGAGAAGGGCCTTAATGGAAAGGCAGCCATTTAAATGGAAAATGTTCTTAATGGTCTGTGGGAAGTGTGTGTGTGTGTGTGTGTGTGTGTGTGTGTGTGTGTGTGTGTAGGGGTGTGGACGTGGTACAGTGCATGTGTGGAGGTCCCAGGACAACTTGGAGCAATTGGTTCTGTCTTAGTCAGGGTTTCTATTCCTGCACAAACATCATGACCAAGAAGCAAGTTGGGGAGGAAAGGGTTTATTCAGCTTACACTTTCCACATTGCTGTTCATCACCAAAGGATGTCAGAACTGGAACTCAAGTAGGTCAGGAAGCAGGAGCTGATCCAGAGGCCATGGAGGGATGCCACTTACTGGTTTGCTTCCCCTGGCTTGCTCAGCTTGCTTTCTTATAGAATCTAAGACTACCCCCCTGGGATGACACCACCCACAAGGGACCTTTCCCCCTCGATCACAAATCCAGAAAATGCCTTACAGCTGGACCTCATGGAGGCATTTCCCCAACTGAAGCTCCTTTCTCTGTGATAACTCCAGCCTGTGTCAAGTTGACACACAAAACCAGCCAGTACAGGTTCTATCCCTCCTCCACTGAGGTCATGGGAATTGAACCCTGATCATCAGGCTTGGTGACTTCACCTGCTGAGCCATGTTGTTGACCCGGACTTTTGAGTTAGGGTCTCAAAAGTTGTTTCTGCCAGGCCTTTTGTCACAGCGATTAGGAAAGTAACTAAGATATGGATATCAATCCCTAGAGAGAAGACCCGTTCAGAGAGAGGAGGGGCATGAAAACAGTCATGCCTTGTAACCAGTGATGCTCCTGGCATACTCTGGGGGCGTCCATTAAGGGCTGTCTCAGGGAGGACACTAGGGAAAGGGTTGGCTTAGCCTCCACTCTGTTTCCCCTTGAGCCTCTCTGATCTGAACTTTTTAAGTGTATCGGGCGTGTCCTTCAGGGATGGATGGGAAATAAGTATGAACATGATTTGTTTTTGTGAGGAACATCTGCTCATTAAGAAACATCTGCACCAGATTGCCTTGAATGTTAATGTGAAGCGAAGGATACGTGGTGTCTAAAGGGAAGAGAAAGGTCCTAACTTGGTTTTCTTGAGATAAATTGTCTTGGTTTTTAAAAAAATGGACCTGTAATTTGTTTAAATAATGAAATCTATAGGTATGTGTGGAGGTCAGAGGACAGTTTGCTGGAGTCCCTTTCTCCCCTTCTACCGGACGGGTCCCAGGAATTGAACTTGGGTTCTCAGTCTTGTCAGCAAGTGCCTCTACGTGATGAGTTATCTTACGGGCCACCGTGGCTGTTTTTATTGTTGTTGTTGTTTTTGTTTTTTAATGGTTTTAAGATGCTATTTAATAGTTTTGTTTGAGAGTAAAGGGCAATCTATGAGGTTGAAACTCTGGTGTTTTTTTTTTTTTAAATCTAATTTATTTCTAATTAACATATAATCAAACCATTCCCTCCTCTTTATTCTCTCTCCAAGTCCTCCCATGTTCCCCCTGCCTCCCTCTCAAATGCATGGCTTTCTTTCTTTCTTTAATTACCATTGTTAAACACTTACAGATAAATATATAAATATAACCCACTAAGTCCACTATATACACACTTGCTTGTTTGTATATATTTTTAGGGCTGACCTGGTATCGGATAGCAAATTAGGGTATTCACCTCTGGGGAAGACTAATTTCTCCTTCTGTCAATCTCTCACCCAGGGGCAGGACTCCGTGTACTTTTCCCATCCACGCTGGCATGTCAACGGGTGTTGTCACTGCTCAGGTCTTGTACAGCCATATTGAGATTTCACGGAGGTAGCGTCCCTGTTATATCTAGAAGACACAACCCTGCGGCAGAGTTCCCTCTGGCTCTTATAATCTTTCCAGCCTCTCTTCCCCAGTGTTCCCTGAGCCTTCTGTGTGTGGATCATATTGTAGATGTATCCTCGGGGTCTAGGCACCCCACAGGCCACTGCTTGCTGCATTTTAACAGTTGTAGCTTGCTGTAATAGCTCCCACCTGCTGCTGCTGCACAGAAAGCTTCTTTGATAAAAGGTGAGAGCTACACTGATCTGTGGGCCCAAAGATACATATTTAGAGTATAGTAATACATTATGTTGGCTTAGTGAAAGTGACAGTATTAAGTTCTTCTCGAAGATCCATAATCTCACTAGCCATGAGTAGTTTGCTAGGTTCCCAGTACCAGGTATAACTTCCCTCCTGTGGAGCAAGGATTAAATACATTAGACAGGTGTTGGTTACTACTGAGATGCGAATGCCACTATTGCACACTTTTAGGACTATCTTGCTGTGGTAGTTAGTGTTGTGCTTCATAGGTGTCACGGCTGGGTAGGACCACTGATTGCTTTCCTCCCTCAGCAGCGCGTGGCATGTCTTCTGGTACTATGAAAGCTAGTCCTCAGGGATGAAGCTTCCAAGTCATAGCTACCTCAGTTCCTTGAAGTCCTAGGTCCGAAATGCGTGGCGTCTTCAGCAATAGGGACTTCCTCTTAAGTTCCTGAAGTCATCCAAGGGTTACCGCCATAAGACTATATTGTTTTGGGAGTCGCTTGAACTACCCTGATACACATTTCAAAAAGAGATTTCTCATGCTTGAGAGTGGGGGTTTTGTTAGATAGTCTGCAGCTCTTGGGCATAGCATTACTACCCTATGTAGCATATATGTGTGTGTGTGTGTGTGTGTATATATATATATATATATGTGTGTGTGTGTGTGTGTGTGTGTGTATGAATGCGAGAGAGAGAGAGAGAGAGAGAGAGAGAGAGAGAGAGAGAGAGAACGCACAAGAGTGCTCCTCTCCTTTTCCCTGCCCACAATTAAAGCTCCCATTCCATTTTCCCACTTCAGGCTCATCAGAAAATACCTGCAGATGCCAAATCATCTCACAGCCCCTGCCCCATATTTTTTCCCAAGATCTCATGTAGGCTAGGCTATGAAGCTGACAGTGACCTTGAATTACCCATCCTTCTGTTTCTGATTCCCCATTGTTGCTGGTATAGATAGGTCTAAAAATCCATTCATCTTATGTGTGTGTAGTTTGATCCATTTGATACGTGCTTGCTCCAGCAATATAGAGAACAAGTCTATTCCCCAGAAACTTTCACACACACACACACACACACACACTTGCTTATTCTTTTGTACTAATTCTTAGTCAATCTCCCACTTTTATCAGAAATGCACTGTTTCTCTCTCTCTCTCTCCCCCTCCCTCTGTCTGTCTGTCTGTCTGTCTGTATACTCTGGGATTTGAACCCAGGTCCTATAGCCTGCAAGGTAGACTATTGATCTGTCTCCCCAGCCCATTCCGGTATTTTAACATGTTAGTTTTGTCGAGAACTTAGGAATGAGAACGAGTCATACAATATATAGTTCCTTGTTTCAGTATTTCCTTTCCACTTCCATTCAGCATGTTTTCCCCCTTCTATTTTTGTCAGAGTTGTGAGGGATTTTTTTTTATAGCATAGCAGATAGTAAGTATGCTAGATTTGGCAGCCACCAAGGCTCTGTACTAATTACTTAAATCTGCTGTCACAGGAAGACAGTAGCTGTAGGAATATGTAATTGACTGAGTGTGGCTATGTTTTAATAAACTTTTATTTACAAAACAACAGGTGGCTAGTCTGCAAGGATGATTAGTGCTCCACTGATGAATATTATCTTGTTTCTCAATTTTGTTTTTAGTCTCAATGCGTATTTGTGTGGGTAATATAGATGTGGGTGCAGTACCAGCAGAGGCCAAAAGAGGGCAGCAGATCCCCTGGAACTGAAGTTACAGGTGGGTGTGAGCTATCTGTCATGGGTGCTGGGAAATAAACTCAGGACCCGTGCAAGAGCAGGATGCACTCTTGATCTCTGAGCCATCTCTCCCACTCCACCTTCATTTCTTTTTATTGCTGATTTTCTCTATTTTGAAAAACATAGTATTTGTGTATTTTGAGTGTATGTGTGTTTGTGCCTGGTTATATAGGTATATAGGTACTGACAAAGCCCAGAAAAGTGTTTCACATTCCTTGGATTAGAACCATCCCACGTGGGTGCTGAGCACCATGCCTAAATCCTCTGGGTGAACTATGAATGCCTTTAACCACCGAGCCATCTTCCCAGCCTCTACCATGGGAATTTTGCACAAGACTTGCACACTTGAGTTTTAATTTCTCTCTTATGAATATCTAGGTGGGTGTGGAGTTGCCATGCCACTGGGTGGGTGGCTGGATGTTTAACTCTTAAACTGCCTTATAGTTTGACGAAGTCAAATGTGAACATTCTAGGTGCTCCTTGCCAGCATTCGATGGTATCAGTTTTTTTTCTGTTTTAGCTGTTCTGATGGGCAGGGAGGCTATCTCCCTATGATATGATTCTTGATTAATGTCCAGTGTCTTTATTTCTGAGAGAGCTTGCCATTATCAACCCATATGGCATCCATAGCCCCTCTCTACCAGTGTGTGTATGTGTGTGTGTGTGTGTGTGTGTGTGTGTACACTCTGAGATGTTGACAGAATGTACCTTGGTCATCAATCATCTGCTTTGTTGACATGTGTGCGTCATGAGGACTGGTGCCCAGTTGCCTTTTTGGACAGACATACTGAACTTCTGGAATTTGGCTAAGTTGGTGGCACAGCTCTGACCTCGCAGATGGTTTCTCACAAATGCCAGGATCTTTCTCCCTCCAGAGCCTGGAAATCAGGCCAGTCCTCATTTACTGAAACAGTCACTGCAAATTCTAAGGCCCTTCTAACTTGAGCGCCTGCAGATCAGGCCCTCTCCTGTTTCTTGAAACACCAGTGGGCTCCCCGCCCCCATCCCTGCCATCTGGCTGCCTTTCCCTCAGGAGGTAAGACTGAGAAAGCACACCCATATGCTGTTGGTTATTCTGTTTGTGTTTGGATGTGGTGTTTAATTTGTATCAGAAAATAGCAGCATTTATATTCCATTGACTTTTTTCCTCTTTTCTTTTTTTTTTTTTTTTTTTTTTTTTTTTTTTTTTTTGCCTCTTTTTTGTAAGAGGGGAGAATGAAAACTGGGAAATGAGTTACAGGAAGAGCAAGTGAATAATAAGATAATGTGGTTTTGGGTTAGGCTGCTGGTACTTAAGTCTGAATGCTTCACCGTTCTTCCATCTTTGTGTTGACACAAAGCAGCCTGGATTCTGGAACCAGAATCAGTGTGGTATTTTAGAGACGGAGAACATTTTTTTTTTTTTTTGTACGTATGTATATATCTTCTCAGTAATAGGAGAAGAAGAACCCCTCGAGAAGTAGTTTTGAGCAGATAGGATGCCGATTTCATGAGTGAGACATCTGAGGGTCACAGAGGTTTCCCAGGGAGCCCCAAGTTGCTAGGACACTGTGCCTGGAGAAGCAGGTTTTGCAAATGCCAAATTTCTTGGTTTGTCACAAGATATATTTTAGTTATTATTTCCCATCCACTTGGGAAAGGGGATGCAGGGTTGGATTGTCAGGATCAAACCAAGCCCCTTAAAGCAACTAGAGGATGGAGGAAGGAGTAGGCTAGTTTGAAGAGAGCCTCTTTAGTGACTTACCCTACAGTGAGACAGGGCTGGCAAGATGGCTCAGAGGATAAAAGTGCTTGCTACCAAGACTGATGACCTAAGTTCAAATCCCTATGTCTGTCTGTCTGTCTCTGTCTCTCTCTGTCACACACACACACACACACACACACACACACACACACACACACGGAGCCATGAAAAGCAGCCTGTTTTGGTTAAATGAGACTTGCTCCAGAGACCCAGTAGGAAACTCTACAAGGGACGGAACAGTGAGCCACGTTCCCAGAGACAGGTGCCTGACACCACAGAGCCCCCAACTCTATAATTCTGTGACTATCAGTCACGCAGACAATGTCCCAGGCTTCTGGCATTCTGGCTAGACTCCACCCCCACAGTTACCTGGCAACAGCAAGATAGCCCAGCCCACTATAAAAGGGGCTGCTTGGCTCTTCCTCTCTTTCTTTAAGCTCCCACCTTCCTTACTCTCATCTCTAGCCTCCCCCCTTTCTCCACATGGTCATGGCCAACCTCTCTCCCTCTTTCTACCTTTTCTCTCTCTCCCTGCCTTCCTACAATAAAGCTCTAAAACCATAGACTGTCTCTGCTCATCAAGGCCCATCCTGCTTAAATGATGGGATAGGCTTTCCCCTAAGGAGCCCCATCTAACCTCCCACCAGAAGGCCTTCCTGGGCTCCAGCCATGGACTGGACCAAGGACACTCACCCATGTGGGAACCACCCAGTGCCCCCTATCCCCCTGCCTTCTCCTCCCTTCAGCCCTGGGGATGACCGAGCCACCCCCTGGGGGCCCCCATTTTGTTCTCAGCTCTTCCATGGTATCCAGTGACGTCTGGTATGCCCAGGACTGAGAACCTGTTATCTCTGGCCTCAATGAGGCCCAGGGACCTTGGACTTCTCCTTGTCCACCCCCTGGCAGGCTGGGTTCAGTGGCTTCCCACAGCCAGACACCCACTCGGGGCTGCGTGGAAAGCGTGTCGCAGTCTTCCCGTGTCCGCCTACTCAGAGCACCGGAACTCTGGTGGGACGTGGGTTTTCTCCCACTCCTTTTATTCCTCCACTCCCAGTGCCCAACACACACACACACACACACACACACACAGAGAGAGAGAGAGAGAGACAGAGACAGAGAGACAGAGAGAGAGACAGAGAGAGAGACAGAGAGAGGAGGAGGAAGAGAACCCAGCATTTGAATTTACTTGTGAGGATGTGGTGTGAACGGTGATGATATTCTGGCCTCTGGGCAGCCATGTCTCATTTAATCTCTCGTTTACCTCAACTTCTCACCTATAAAATTAGGTTCTTAAGTGTGGGTTTTTCTCCCCTTTCTGGTCTTAATGGAACTCAGGTCCTTTGCAAAATCAGGGCAGGCATACTTTTCAGAGGCATCTTTCTAACCCCAATACCTATGTTTGAAGCTAGTTAAGCTACTTAACACAGTGTGTGTGCATTGTATAGATCAGTCTATTATACCCTACCCTTCCCTTCCCTTCCCTTCCCTTCCCTTCCCTTCCCTTCCCTTC
>NC_034612.1:23490774-23504226 GCF_900095145.1 Mus pahari
CCTTCCCTTCCCTTCCCTTCCCTTCCTCTCTCTTCCTCTCCTCTCTCTTTCCTTCTCCCTTTTCTTCTCTGAGACAGGGTCTCAGGTAGGCCAGGCTGGCCTCAAACTCATTGTGTAGTCAGGATGCTCTTTGTTCCTCTACCTCCTGCTGCTGTGAGCCACCATATTTGGTTCATGTGGTTCTGGGTGAGGAGCTCAGGGCTTTGAGTGTGGCCAGGCAAGTGCTCTCCTGGGTGAGTTATGCCCCTAACCCCGAATTCACCTTTCTAAATTGTTTCCAGTTACCGCTGCTCCCGGGTTAACTGGGAGAGTTCCTGCACTGGTCAGCAGCTCTGTCCTAGCGTTTCTGTGTCTGGCTGAGAGCCATCTCTCCTCTCTGTCAGGAGTGACTCATTTAAGCACTTGAGTGTGCTATTTGAACTCTGACGAAGTGGCCAAGGGGATTAAGCCTAATGGACAGGGATGGAGGCTCTCTCAGTGTTTCCTTGAACGAGTTCACAAACGATCATTAATTTTCCATGGGATAACGTTCAAGCATTTGCACAGGCCTCTCATTTGGCTCGTGTTCAGAGCACCCAACTTCTTACTATTGTCATTTTTAAAGTCCACTAGTATGTATAAGCGGTTTGAAGGAGTCTTTGCCAACTAGGGTTCATAATCTATGTATTTATTTATCTCTCTATTATCTATGTATCTATCTATAATATACTATCATGTATCATCTATGTAGCTTTGTGTGTATATATCTTTTTTATGTACTTATGTATATGTGTCTGTATGTATGTATCTATCATATATGTATCTATGCATATATCTATCATGTATCATCTACGTAGCTTTGAGTGTATGTATCTATGTATGTGTATCTATCTTTATATGTATTTATCCATGTATGTGTATCTGTTTATGTATCTATGTATCTATATATGTATGTATGTATCTATCTATCTGTCACCTATCCATCATCTCTCTCATCTACCCACTCTTACACTTTCATTCATTTACTCCATCCATCCATCCATCCATCCAAAATTACCCACCCTTCCTTCTAGTCATCAATACACCCCGGTACCTGTTTATGCACTCATCGTCTGCCCATCCACCCACTCACTCACCACTTCATACACTCTCTATCCATCCCCATGGCCGCTCATTCACCGACTTACCCATCCATTCACCCTATAACAAATGCAGTTAGACGATTGGGATAGAAAGAAAACTCAGATCATGTTCCCCTATTCAGAGGATTATTGAACTGTAATAAAGCTCCAATTTCTTCTCTTTCTGGAGACAAAATGTGCACCCTCACACATTAGTTCTAGTGAGCCGAACTAATAGTTTAATCCATTAGATTAATATTGACCCTTCCTGTGTACACATCTCTTCAGAAAATGTTTTGGGAAATCTGCTGACTTCTCAAAGTAAAGGCACAAATGTTTCCAACCTGGTATCTTATGTTGAAAATCGATTCCTCCCAGAGAAGCTTTTCAGAGCCTCTTGGTGCTGATGACAGGAAGCTTTTCTCTGAATAAACCTGCTGCTGTGGCAACCTCTGTCAGCCTATCAGGTCGTCTTAAAAGACCAGTATCTGTTTCAGTAGGTCTGCCTGGTGGTTCTGGTGTGATATTTTAGCACGAGGGGACTCTCCATCCACCTACTGTGTATTCCCCGTTCCACACATCCCTACAACACATCCTAGAAAGAATTCCCCGGGATCCATTGATGGTCTTTATTGGTATGTAAGGCTATAGCCTGGGTTACCCTATGTTTACTGATAGTGATCGCTCTGATGGTTTCTAGAGACTGCCTGATTGTTTCTTTGAATGAATATGTGTATGTATATGCGTATGTACACATAATATGTATGTGCTTGTGGAGACCAGAGGTACCATTCTTCAGACACCATCTATACTGTTCTCCGAGACAGTGTCTCTCACTGGAACTCTGGGCTCACAGATTAATTTAGTTTGGCTGGATCCTCCTGTCTCAGTCTCCACAGAACTTGGATTACAAGCATAAGTTGCCAAGCCTGGTGTTTTTTTTAAATTTGCTCTGTGTGCGTGCACGCTCGCCCAGAGATGCCAGAGTAGGCCACAGGGCAACCTGATCCATCATTCTCTACCTTATTCCTTTGAGACAAGGTATCTCACGGAGACTGGAGCTATCCCACTGAACAGTAAATCCCAGTGAGCGTCACGTCTCTTGTCTTTACAGTGGGGATCAAGTTCACAAGCCACGACTGCTGACTTACTTTTACAAGGGTTCTGTTGACTGATGCAAGTCCCTGTGCTCGTGTAGCAAGGACTTCATTGTCTAAACTGTCTACCTAGCCCAGAGAAGCTGGATTGTAAGGGAGTTATCACTATACCTCCTGAGGCTCTGCACACGCGTTTACAAATTTGAATTACAAACTTGGGTTACAAACACCACAGCCATCTCCCCCTTTCTCTGTCCTGCTTCCATCTTTTCTCGAACACAGGAAGCTTTGTACATAGTTGCTGTCACTCTGGGCCTTCAATCTATTTCTTCCTTTCTTCCTTAGCATCGTGTGGTAAGTGCCCCTGCAAATGACTTGACACCTTTATTTCTGTCCCATTGTTTATCACTAGACACTAAGTTATTTCTGGCTTTTGTTTTGTTTTATTATGGAGAGCTCCCCTACTAAAATCTGTACCACAAACACAAGAAACACTGAGCTTTTCACTTGCAACATATACGGTGCTCTATTTATATTGTCTTTCTTGTGATAGTTTTGCTTGCTCTTCATATAACTGGGCATACTCTCTTCTGAAAGAATTGAGGCAGTTTAATTACCTCTCTGCCAAAATTGAACCAAATTCTTTTTCTAATTTTGTAGTTTATTCTTATTATTTTAAAATTTTGCATTTTCTGCCATGCTGAGATGAAACCTAGGGCCTCTTATGTGGTAGGCAAACATCCCGCCAGCGAGCTAGCACTAATTTAATACACTTAAAATAGTACACCTACCGTTTGGACTGGCATGTATTTAATTCATATCTCCATTGAACCCATGTCCAGTTATTGGGTTAATAAAGAAGTTTGGCTCAGAGCTGGACATGGTGGCTCATGCCTGTAAACCAAGCACGTGGGGAGTTGAGGTAGAAGGACAGAGAGTGTCATGCGACCATGGTGCGACCATGGTTGACAGTGATTTTGAGAATAGTATAGACCATGAAATCTTGTCAAAACAAAACAAAACACACAAAAATACCAAAAAACCCCCACCAAACCCAACCAAACAAAAAACCAGCAACTTTAAAGCAACAAACAAAACGACCTTCGGCTTATGTTTCTTGTTTGTTCTGAAAGCTGGTAGAAAACTTTCCTTTGCATGAACTACTTTGGGGCTATCTGTGCCTCTGAGTGCATTTGTAATGGGCACATGGATTTTCTAATGTTGATGTTGTCATACTTTTTGTGTGTTTTATGCATTCTTAAGATTGCTGATTTCTCTAAAATTATATGCAGGATGAGACCACACACATTTATTGAGTGAATGTTTATCTTCCCCCTGAAGCTTCTGTTATAATTTTTAAAACTCGAGTTGAGAAAAGAATGTAATTTTGGTTTAGTCTATTTCCTCTATACTCAGCCTGTTGTGCTTAGCATTGTTCTCTCAATGGATTTAGATTGAATTTGGATTTAAGCTAATCTTTCTTCATTTTATTCTTTAGTTTTAGATGTAAATGTATGAGGCTATACTTTATCATACTGTAGTGGAATTGGCACTGTATTCATTATTTTCTCATTGCTGTCACCAAACACCTCACAAGATACAACTGAAGACAGAAAGGCCTTATTATGGTTCACAGATCAAAGGTACATCCCATCATGATGGGGGAGGCATGGTGGTAGTAGGGAGAGGGGGAGGGGAAGGGGATGGAGAGGCAGGGAGGGAGAAAGGGAGGGAGAGAGAGACAGAGACAGAGAGAGGGGGAGGGAGGAAGGAAGGGAGAGAGGGAGGGAGGGAGGGAGGTTGGTCCTCCAAGATCAGGACGGTGCTGCCCACACTGATGGTGAATCCTCCTTCCTCAGTTAACCTAGTCCAAGAATTCCCTCCCTCACAGGCATGCCCCAAAGTGTGTCTCCTAGGAAACTCAGGACCCTGTCATGTTGACAACCAATACTAGCCATCACAGAGAATATTTAATTCTTTAAAAAATATTTTCATTCATAACCCAGGATGCTTGGTTTTAATACAGTTTCACTATTTATAAAACTTTTGTTTTTAATCTGTTTTTTTTTTTTTTTTTTTTTTTGTATTTGAGAACTTCCTTTTATCCCTCCCTTTTCCCAAATAGCAATTTGGTTTTCTCTTTTGCTCTTTAAACTTTCACATCATATTAAAACAAATACGTATTTTGAAAATATCCAGGGCAGAGGAGGTATATAAAGGTCCATTTTCAGGGAGATGTAATTGGAAAGATTCACATCAGACATTTTGAAAATATTTGGCGGTTGGCTGGCAACCGTGACTGATCATAT
The DNA here is from genome assembly GCF_900095145.1 of Mus pahari. Classification (NCBI taxonomy): domain Eukaryota; kingdom Metazoa; phylum Chordata; class Mammalia; order Rodentia; family Muridae; genus Mus; species Mus pahari. The sequence goes on from NC_034612.1 coordinate 23,495,281, forward strand.
CTGGAAGGATCAGGAAGCAGAGATTGGGTAGGAATAGACCACTCCTTATGATACACTTCCTCCAGCTGTGGCCCCACCTCTTGAAGTTTATATACCCTTCATTCACACAACCATAACAGCCCCACCAGCTTGGAATCAGCTGTTCAAATCCCGGAGCCTGTTGGGGGCATTCCACATTCAAACTGTAATTTCAGCAAGCAATTTGCATTTGGATTTTAATAATCCGTCATCTTCTTTCCCCCTGAACTCCTCATTATTTATCATTTTATATTTTATTTTATTGGTTATTTTATTTATTTACATTTCAAATGTCCCCCTTCCCGGTTTCCACTCCGCAAATCCCTCACCCCATCCCCCCTCCCGTTTGCCTCTCTGAGGGTGCTCCTCCATCCACTCCCCCATTCCAGCCTCAAGGCTCTATCTTTGACACTCAGTGTAGGTTACCACATCCCGCTCTTTTCACTCCTTCCTACAGTGCTGAATAACTGAGAATGAGGACAAATAATTCTTCCACTGTCTACTGTGATGTGGAAGACTGAGGCCCTGTTTTGTTTTGTTGTAGGCAGTGTGATAGAAAAGGTGTTCATCTGGAAAAGTGAGTCCTAAGAATGAGGTGGCTGTGGTGGGAATGGGGTCAGGGATGGGGTGGCTGGATTTCACGCCCCGTGGACCACCTGAGCAAAGGCTTCAGGAGGGAGAAGACAGCGCCATAAAGCATGGCCCTGGAGGACCTCATTTGCCTCCTCATGAGTATAAACTTAAATGGGAGGACACATTGAGCCTCTGAAGCTGAGCCAGCATTTGTTTGAAATAGACTGGCCGGCCTCCACTATGATGGTGCACGCCTAACATCCTAGTACTTGCAGCATTGCCATGAGTTCGAGACTAGCCGGGGCTACATGAGGAGGCCCTATATTAACTAGACCTCAAATGACAATGACAAGCATTATAACAACAGTAATGGTGATGATGATAGAGACGTTGAAGGAGGATTGCTGGGCATCTCTCTTTTCATCTCTTGTCACACACAAATGTTTGGAGCCATTGGTGTGTGCAAGGGCTGAGGGGAATGCTGTGTGTGTGTGTGTGTGTGTGTGTGTGTGTATGTGTGTGTGTGTGTGTGTGTGTAATATTAACTTAAAGGCACGGACTGTACCTATGGCCGCAGGGGAATGATGAAGAATGGGGGAGGGTTCTACCCATAGATTCCTGGAACCAAAAACCTTAACCACACCAATAAATCCCCAAAGAAACTACTGAGGATCAAATCCACTGCCTAATGTGTGCCAAACAATGATATCCTACTGAGTTACGCCCCCAGCCCTCCCTGGGGGATTCTGGGTAGGAGCTCAGCTTCTGGGCCTGAACTCTTTATTTTTGTTAAAAAAAAAAAAAATTGAGACAAGGTCCGTTTAAAGCTGCCTAGGCACCTTTAATAGTAAGATCTTGAATTCACTGTCATCCTGCCTCAGCTCCTGAATTCTGAGATTATGGGCCTACGCAGAAAGGCTTTTCTCCAACACACGCTTATAACACAGCCTTTGTATCATGTCTGGGTCCATGTATGCACTGCATTTAAAAATCATTCCTTTGTATCTTTCTTTCTGATATGAGCCAGCACATTATTTGTACAACATGATGTGGCCTTTTAGGAATGGGATTTTGATTTCTGACATTATATTCATACAAAACAACCGATTTATGAGTCCTTAACTTGATGCTTTTGTTTAATAATCGGCAGGTCTGAGGTTGTCTGGCTTCTTCTGAAGAAGGCCAGGGAGGGAATATTTTTAGCTCTCAGGGCCATATGGTCTCTGTCACAATGACACAGTTCTGCCGTGTCACGTGAAAAAAACCTCTGTAGGCTATGTAAACAAAGGAGTGTGGCCCCATTCCAATAAAACTTTATTTTTAGACAGCAAAATTTGAATCTCCTATGATTTCCATATGTCACTAAATACCGGTCAGCTCAGCTCTCTGTTGCTGAAAACTCTTAAGCTCAACCTCAGATGAAGCATACTGAGGAGCAGAAGAAAACAAAGCAAAATCAAAAATACCCCTGGATGTTTCTTATCATTGTTCCCTAAATAATACAATATCACAACCGTTCACATACATTTACATTGTATTAGACATGCTAAATAATCTGGCGCTAACTCAAAGTACGCAGGAGACAGATTATATGCAAATATATTGTCTACTCTTTGCAAATTACATATAAATATGACACCCTTTTACATAAGGGGCTTGAGCGACTTCTTGGTATCTTAGGGTGTAGATAGGGGTAGGGGTCTGGAGCAGACATCCCTCCCCAGACCAAAAGAGGATTGTATTATCCTTCCTTAGAGGTAAAAGTTAGCAAGCAACAGCCTTTTCAGCCTGTGGACCTTGCATAAATCGGAATTAGTCTGAGTTTGAGCTGCAGTTTAGCATCTTCTGGCTTCTCTACCGAATGAATTCACTTTCCTCACTGCTGTGACCACACTCCTTGACAAAAGTAACTGAAGAAAGGGTTTATGGTGGAACACAGTTTGAGGGCAGAGTCCATCATGGCGGGGAAGGCACGGCGGTGGCAGCAGCCAAAAATATGAAGCAGCCGGTCTTACTGTATCTGCAGTTGGAGAGCATTGAGAGATGACTGCTTGAGACTTCCTTCCTCAGTTAATCCTCCCTGGAAACACTCTCAGGAGGACATACTCCTAAGTGATTCTAAATCCATTGAAATTGACAGATTAACCTTTACAGACACAATCTAGGGTTGTCTGCATGGCTAAGGTTTACTTAGCAAATTTTAAGTACTGTGTCTACTTGTCTGGCATTGACTTGCATGATTTTCATGAAAGCTCTGAGTCATCTATTTATTTGTATGGGAAGACCGTGGCTCGGATGAGACCGCCTTGAGGGCACTTATGGCTTGCATAATAACAGGAAGCAATTGGAACTGAGGTCTGTGTGCCCGAGCTGACTTTTAACTATAAAGCCCTTATTCTTGAATTTGTGGGATCAGTGTGGAAGGCAGTGGGTAAAGTATGCAGTTGTAGAAAGGCGTTCCTATTCAACGAGTAGCTTAGTTCCCTAGATATTCAGAAAGTCTTGAGTGTCATTATTTTTCCCTCCTTTTTTATCTTTACATTCCCCTCCTCCCTCCTTCCCGTCCTTCCTTTCTTTCTTCCTTCTCCCCTCCATTCCTTCTTCTTCATCTCTTCTTCCTTTTCTCTCTCCTTTCCCCCTTGTTCCTGTCTCTTGTCTTTCTATCTTTCTTTCCTTTTCCCTCTTTCTTTTCTTCCTTCTCTTTCTCCCCCTCTCTCTTTCTTACATTCATTTTCTTTCTCTCTCTCTCTCTCTCTCTCTCTCTCTCTCTCTCTCTCTCTAACAGACACACACATACCAGTCCAGTGTCTCACTTCATAGCCCTAGGTTAGCCTGGAACTCCATGTGGCCCATGCTGCTCTCTTTCATTTTGTTTTAGATTCCTGAGTTCTGCAAATACAGATGTGTACCACCACTGCTGGCTTTGTTCTTCACCAGACTATGACAGGAAGAAAAGATTGTCTTGGGGCTTGAATCTGACTCCACCCTTCCAAAGTTCAATGACCTTCAAATGAACAGCCCTTTCTTTCACTCAGTTTTCTCATCTGTGAAATGGGAGCATGAAAAATCCTTATCAGGGAATCCCATGACTGAGTGTCAGTAAGGTATACAGTCCATGGTTGAGCTGTATGAATAAGCATCATGGGAAGGAAGAGTGGAGTGATCTGTGACAAATGTTGATCTCATAGTACAGATGGGATGGCTCAGTGGTTAAGAACACTTGCTGCTTTTGCAAGGACATAAGTCTGGTTTCCTGCGTGCATATTGAGTTGCTCTCAACTGTCTGTAACTCCAGCTTTAGAGGTTCTGGGGTTCTGATTCACTCTTCTGGATTCTTCAGGCACTTAACATGTGCACTCGTGTACACACACACACAAACACACACACACACACATGCGTGCGCACAAGAATGCCTATGCACATATATTACAATGAAAGAACCCATAAACTGCTGCTAAAAGATTCATCCTTTGCTCTGTGTGGGTGGTCCTGCTCTAGAAAGGGTGATATTTTACAGGTTAGCACATCATGCATTACATTTTTCCTACTTTTCAAAAGGCAACTGCAGAACAATTTCCTTGTTTGCATAACTCTTACTACATAGTTACGATTACAGGATACAAGGTTATCACATGTTTGCTGTTACTCTGTCTAGAAGTCCTTTGCCAAGGGTGAGGAGATGGCTCAGGGGGTAAAGCAAGTGCTTGCCAAGTAAGCATGAGGGTCTGAGTTCAGATCCCCAGAGCCCATGTAAAGTCAGATACAAGTATGCATCTATAATCTCAGCTGTGCTATGAGATGGGAGGCAGAAACAGGGGAGCGTCCAGAAACGTGGCATAGCCTGCTGGACACAACAGTAATAAGACCTTGTCTCAAATAAGGCAGAGGATATGGAGTAGCTCTTGAGGCCACCTCTGACCTCTACATGCGTGTCATAGCATGTGTAAGCCCCCACTCACATCATTCACACACAGGTCTCACACAGACACGAAGATAAAGAAGAGAATCACTATGCCTTGTCCTTACAGCTATTGAAATGCCCCCAAAGCTCCCGGCCGCAGGATAGATGTACAATTTGTTTTTCTTTTAGAAATGCATTTCATTCCTCTAATTAATATTTAATTTGAATTTTTCTCATTGGCTTTCTATTTTAAGCTTTTATGGGAACATATCAGTTCTCCCTGGATTGACCTGTTTTGTGGTATATAACTGTGCTTAGCTCTCATGAGTGACTTCTTAAGCTTTCATTTGCTTTTTTCTCATGTCTAACCCTGTCATTTTTTTTTTTTGTTTAAATTTACTACAGGAGTTCCTCTTTATATGCCTGTATATGTATATACAGATATATGCGTATATATACATATACACATACATATATGTATACATACATATGTATATATGTGTGCATATATATGTACGTGTATATTTTCAAAGAAAGACAGATTTTTATGGTCATTTATCACTCTCTGAAAATTTTTGTAAAACCTTTATTACATATGATCTGAGGGTTTGACTTCTTTCATAATTCTTCTTTCTTTAAGATTTCTTTAAAGTTGATTGCTATGCCTGTGAGCGATTGCATGCATATCCGCGCAGGTCCCCTGGGGGCCTGAAGAGGGCATCAAGTCCCCCTAGAGCTGAAGTTTAAGGTGCTCATCAACAGCCCGACATGGGTGCTGGGAACCGGACTCAGGCCCTCTGCAAGAGCAGCAAGCGCTCTTAATTGCTGAGCCATCTCTTGGACCCTCTCCTTTCCTGTACTTATTGACTTGCAGTATATTACCCATGATATTGTAATTGTATTTCAAACAGAGAGTATCCAGGCTGGGGGAAATAGTTCAGTGTCAGCACTCCAGCCTGCCCTTTGTGAGGTTCAGTCCACAGCACTGGACAGTGGAAGAACGGAAACTGTCTCTCTTCATCTAATTCCTCCTAACTTTGCCCTGATCTAAACTTATCAGTTGCATGCTCCAGATAGCTTTCGTCTTCATCTAGCTATTGTAGCTGTGAAATCCCAGAAGCATAATCTTATGTCAGGGTCTATCAAGCTCTTTGTGTCTAGGCAATTAGTTTTTGTTTGCAGGATGCAATTTTTACATGTGTGTGTGTGTGTTTGCGTGTTTGCATGTTTACATGTGTGCGTGTTTGCGTGTTTGCATGTTTGCACGTGTGTACTCTTATGCAGAGACCAGAGGTTGATGTCAGGTGTCTTTCTCCATGACTCTATTTGATTTCCTGAGGCCTGGTCTTCTCAATGAACTTGGAGTCTGCCAATCTGGCTGGGGATCTCCTGGTGCTCACCGGATCCATATGCAAGCCACCAGGCACATGGCTTTTGTGTAGCTTCTGTGGACGCACACTCTGTTCTTCACATTTGTTTGGCAAAAGCTTTACCTGCTGCTCCATCTCCCAGCCCCAGGGGTCATCCAGTCCCTTCCTCTCCAGTACTGGGATTGCAAGTGCAGGTGACCATGCTCAGTACTCTCCATCCCCCAGTCTAGCGTGCGCGCGCGCACACACACACACACACAGACAGACAGACAGACAGACAGACAGACAGACAGACAGACAGACATGTAGAGGTCTCCTTTTACCTTGTGGGTCCCAGCAATTGAAATTCGGACCTCGGGTGGTTAAGGTGATGATAGCTGAGCCATCATGCTGGACATTTATGTATTCATTTATTCAACTAGAGATTCATTGACTTATCCAGTCATTGAATGGATCTTCCTAGTTCTTGTTTGTTCCAATTTTTCCCTACCCCAGTGGTTCTCAACCTGTAGGTCAAGACCCCTTTGGGGGTTGTATATCAGGTATCCTGCATATCAGATATTTACATTACGATTCATAACAATAACAAAATCACAGTTAGGAAGTAGCAATGAAAATAATTTTATGACTGGGGGGGTTCTTCACAACATGAAGAACTCTATTAAAGGGTCAAAGCATTAGGAAGGTTGAGAACCACTGTCCATCTCCATTTTGGTTTTGATGTTGATTATGGTAGTAGTTTTTGTTTTTGTTTTTGTTTTTGTTTTTGCTAGGGATCAAGGCCTTGCATATTATTCTACCTTGGAGCTATGCTCCGAGCTCTTTCCCTTGTTTTTTTAGAGCCTGACTATCTATCTAGATATCTTTGCCTGTTGGAATAGCTCTGAATACTACTCTTTTGTTGTTGTTGTTGCTGTAGGCTGTGTAGCAGAATGTGGCTTGAGTGTGGTTTATATAACCAGTCCACTACTGATGGATATTAAGATGTTTCCATTTCTGTCCTCTCTCGACCACTTCTGCAGTTAAGATCCTTACCGCAGCCCCTCTGTGGTATTTATAGTGTTTCTCCACATAGAAACCTAGAAATAGGGTTCTCTTTCAGAAGCAGTGTACTTGTCAAATCATCATCGATAACATTGTCCTACTTAGACTTAACTGTCAGCTTGACACAGCTGGTCACCTGAGAAGGGAGTTTCAGTTGAGGAATTGGCCAGATCAGATTGGTTATCAATGGAGGAGGGCCCAGCCCTCCTGTGGGAAGGTAGTCATGGGGTGTATAACAAGATAGCTAACTGTGCTTGTTAGGTTTTTGTCAACTTGACACTTTCTTGGTCATCTGGAAAGAGTGAACCCCAACTAAGAAAATGCCTGTACCAGACTAGCCTAGATAAGCAAATCTTTGGAGGCATTTTTCTTGATTAATGCCTGTCCTGAGAGGGCCCAGGTTGCTGTAGGCTGTGCTACCTTTGGGCAGGTGGGTCGTGGGTTGTACAAGAGAGCAATATGAATGGCTCGGTAAGCAGTATTCCTCCATGGTCTCTGCTTCAGTTCCTGCTCGAGTTGCTGCCCCAACATAGTCATAGAGGCTGTGACTAGGTAGCGTCAGTCAGATAAACCCTTTTCTCTCCAAGTTGCTGTTGGTTGGAGCTGTGGTTCTCTACCTTTCTAACACTGCGAGCTTTTAATACAGTTCCTCATGTTGTGGTGATCTCCAACCATAAAATTATTTTCGTTGCTACTTCATAACTGTAATTTTGCTACTGTCATGAATCGTAAATATCTGTTTTCTGATGGTCTTAGTTGACCCCTGTGAAAGGGCTGTTCAAAGCCCCAAGGTATCTCAACCCACTGATTGAGAAGCACTGGCTTAGAGTGTTTTATTTTATCAGCAAAAGAAAACTAGAAGCCACCAGTTGTTCTCCCACTAGTGTTACACAGGGGGAGAGTTCTCTATTTCCATTTTCTATTTGTTTATCTGGAGTTCTTTATTGCCACTATTTTGTATTCTAAATATTAATCCTTTGTTATGTTTTATTTCTGAATAGCAAATATTTGCTTCTAGTGTTCCACTTGGCTTTTAGCTTTCTCTCTGGTTCTTTTTTTCTTTTTCTTTTTAATCTTATTTTCCCAATGCAATGAAATTTCTCAATTTCTTTGTATACTTCAGGTGTTTCCATGTCTGAAATGCAATTCTCTGACTTCCTCGTAATTTATTTCAGCTCTCATTACTATGTCCTCAGCTGCCTGGGGATGCATTGTTTTTCTTGTATTTAGGAGGAAGGTACTAACATTGGAAATTTCCGATGCATTATGAGGTGGAACAGCAGAGTCCTCTGGGATGGGTATTAAGGCAGGTGGGCAGCTGTTCTGTTTCTTTTGTAGCTTGAATTGTATTCTCCTAAAAATTCATTTGCATGACTATCTGTGTATGCATGGTATACACACACACAATATATATATATATATATATATATATATATATATGAATATGATACATGGCTAGGGAGTTTCTGTGTAGTTATGCCTAAAGCTGGTACACACACACACACACACACACACACATATATATATATATATATATATATATATATATATATATATATGCTTTTTATTTGTGTACAAGAAGCTGCCTTTCCCTAAGAAGATGTCTGAGGGGTTAATATTGAATGTGAAGAAGACAAGTTTTTTTTTTTGTTTGTTTGCTTGTTTGTTTGATTTTTGAGAAAGTTTTTTTCTGTGTAGCCTTGGCTGTTCTAGAACTCCCTCTGTAGTTCTGGATGTCCTTTAATTTATGGAAACCTGCCTGCCTCTTCCTCCTGAGCATGAGCCACTGCTGCCAAGCAAGACAAGATTTTTATCACTCAGGAATAGAGAGTTTCCAAATGGGGGAGGGGGGTTGGTGGGAAAATAGGTGGGGTTACAGGAACAGAACATAAGCATAACAATTAGTTCTAATGATCACCTAAAACAAAGACATGGTTGCAAGGTGAGGATAACGAGGTAGTCATAACAAGGTAGACATAATAGCAGGTAGTCATAACAGCAGGTTGTCATAACAGCAGGTAGTCATAACAACAGGTAGTC
>NC_034612.1:23504296-23530094 GCF_900095145.1 Mus pahari
CAGGTAGTCATAACAACAGGTAGTCATAACAGCAGGTAGTCATAACAACAGGTAGTCACAGCAAGGTAGTCATAGGTGGACATAGAACCTTTTGAAAGAAAAGTTGGGCTACAAGATGATTAGAAAACAACTTTTTGAAACAGACATAATTGCCATTCCTGGAACAGGCAGTACAGAATCATTTGTATTAGCATTACAGGTGGAACATAACCCAATCCTTGAGAGACTGAGGTTTAATCATAAACAGGAATGAGCCTAGTTTGTCTTTACAATAAGATGGCTTTTAAGCATTTATCTTCACAAACCCCGGGAATCTACCCATCTCCATTTCTCTAGTACTAGATGGGATTATAAATATGGCCCATCAGGTCTACCTTACTTTTACATGGCTCTAAGTATCCAGCTCAAGTAAGTACTTCAAGGTAAGCAGTTTTCCAACTGGGCTGTTTTTAATATATGCTAGCATAGTTAAAACTCTGGGAAAAGGTTTCCACATGACAGTTATCACAATAAAGCTTTTGGCATAACTACATAGAAACTCCCTAGCCATGTAGCACCTGTGACCTGTATAAGGATGAGTTCTATTGTCTGATAAAGAGCTCAGGACAAGGACCTAGAGAGGAAGAACTTGTAATAAGCATAAAGATAGATTCTAGTAATGGAGGATGTGAAACACTTGGGACTCCTTTCATAAGGATGGATTCTGTTCACTAAGAGACAAAGCTCAGGGTTAAAACCTAAGCAGTGCCCAGAATTGGTGGGGATCCAGGAAGGCTGGCTTCATGGAATAGCCAAAAGATCACCAGGTTGTCAGGCAGTAGTCCCTCCAGCCTTTGGGAAGCCAGGCATCAGTCATGTTCTTCCTTTGAAGAAAATAGGCCCATACATTGGACACACCTGGTTCCTCAGATGCTTTCTTTAAGCTGTGCCTCTTATAGGTCCTGGGGATTGAGGTCAGGTTGTTAAATCTGATGACAACTGACGACAACCTTTAGCCAGTGGTTACCCACTAAGCAACGTTGCCAGCCCAACTTTGATAATTTTGAAGGTTGGCTATGTGGTTGCCATGACACAAAGCAACCTTACATCTGGTATCTTCTCTCTCTCCTGATTTCCATCAGAAGTTGAGATAGTATGAGGTCCTCCCCAGATGAATCTATTTGATTCTACACTTCTCAGCCTCCACAACTGAGAAACCAAATAAACTTCTTTCCTTTTAAACTACCCAGCCTCAGGGATTCTAGGACAGCAACAGAATACGGGTTAACATGATGGTGTTAGAAAAGGTAAACATCTTTGTTTTTGTTTAATCAGCTTCTTAGTGCTGTGCCAAAATACTTAGAACACAGGGTAAGAAAGTGTGGCCCATGCCAAGGTGTACCTTAGAAATTATGCCATGCAACTGATCTGGTATAAAAGAGGTTAACTGGGGGAGAGGAGAGGAGTGGGGACTTGGGGAATGGATAGAGGCAAACAAATAGACATGCAGGCAGGCAACACAGGAGGAGAGGGGGGGGCAGCACCAGCCATGAGGGCAGAGAGAGGGACAGAGAGAGGTCTGCACAGAGATCAAAAAGAAGGAATGCTGGGGTGGCTGGTGTCCCTTTTGTCTGAACCACATACCTGGTTTACCTGGCTGTAGCAGGTGATAACATAAGCAATTGCTAAGTCCCTGAGAGCAGGCCAGTGGAATAATTGCCTATACACTAGCAGGAAGGATTTTATTTTTGGCTCATCAGACAGACTCTGTTGCTGTTGTATTCAAAATGAGGCAAAATAATAATAATAATAATAATAATAATAATAATAATAATAATAAAATAAATATATAAATAAATAAAACCACGGCAGGGAACACACTGTAGGGCAAATCTGTTCACTTCATGGTGGCCAGGAAGAGGAGGGAGGGAGGGAGAGGGAGGGGGAATGAGGACGAGGAGGAGAAAGAGGAGGAGAAGGAGGAGGAAGGGGAGGGTTCAGAGAGGAGATATCTCCTTCCAGGGCTCACCCCCATGATCATGCCTTCAACAGGACCGCCTTCGAGGGGCACCTCAGATTCAAACCACGACGTTTGCGCACTTGATCTTAGCCAAAAGGCTGAGAAGCGATACCAGGACACTTCTGTAGAAGCAACTAGAAGGCAGTTTCTGCCTCTCCTTGGGGGATGGTGTGCTGTGAAACAGGGCAGCTGGCACTGTGGCAGCCACTCTGCCACTGTGAGTTCAGAGAGACGTCGCCCGTAGTATCTCTGGGACTGAAGCCAACCCTGGTTGGAAGAGCAAACCCAACAAATCTCTCTGGGTTTTGTTTGAGTCGCTGCTGTAGAAAGCCTCACCCAGCCAGCCCCCTTTACACATCCTACGCATGGACTGAAATACTCCCCTTTATTACTGTAGCCAATTTATAGAGCTTTCCTGGGCTCCTTTGTTACTAATATGGTCTTTTTTTTCTAAGAAAAATTTTATATTCCTACCTTAAGTTTGCAGGCAGAGTATGCGATGGTTTATTATATCTGAATCGATCTGCAAATATTTTGAAGCAAACACCATCTTACTCTGTTTCTGGGCCAGAAAGAGATTTCTGCTGCTTAATGATGGTAAAAATTACATAGGAAACTGCCTTTGTTTGACATCTGAGATGTTCAGGGTTGTAAACTCCCCGCCACAGGCCTTCTCTCAGTTAGAAATGCCAATTAAGTTGAGTCAATAAATAAGGCCGCATCATCGTCTCCACACACGGAGCAGCGTTGTACTGCACCACTGAAGACACTTCCACAAATGCCTTGTTGAGGTGAATAACACAGCTTCCTGTAGACCAAGATGCTGGATCTAAGTGAATTATTTCAAGAAATTAAGTGTATTAGGATTCTCTAGAATAGAAGTTATAGAATCTATCTATCAGTCTATCAGTCTACATGTCTGTGTGTCTGTCTATCTGTCTATTCATCTATTTGTTATCTATCCATCATCTATCTGTAGCTATATTAATTTATATATCTTTATCTTATATATCTGTATCTAGATAGACAAATAGATGATAGGACTTATCACAATGACTTAGAGGCTGTGGTCCAGCTAGTTCAACAATGGCTACCTATCAACAGAAGGTCCAAGAATCCCATAGTTGTTCAGTCCACAGGACTGGATGTCTCCGTTGATCTTCAGTGACATCAACATCCTGAAGTAGGCTCTAATGCCAGTGAAGGAATGCTATTGAGAGCAAGAGCAAGCAGGATAGGCTGCTAGCAGAAGGCGTGGCCCAGACTAAAGGAGGATCTTCACATCCCAAGAGATGTGGATTAAAGGCGTATCTTCTCACTTCATAGATCCAGATTCGAAGTGGAGTCTTCCCACATCAAATGATTGAATTAAGGAAAAAAAAAATCTCTCACAGATGTGCCCAGCCATTTCAGGTTGAAGTTAGTGCCACAGGTAGTTAAGGACAACCTAGAGTAGCTGTCACACTAAGTATGCAATTATGTGTACACAGGAGGGAATGTACCAGGCTATTTTAGTGTTAGTATGGCCTAGAATCAATTCGTTTATGCTGAAAGTGACCAATAATGGGTAATTTGTTAAATTAGTTAAAACGCCGTTATGAATTGACATACGATGCAGCCATAAAATGGTGATGTTGATGCTTATTTTTACGTTTACTTCCTTTTTAATCCAGCATACTACTTAATTGAAGCATAAATAAATATAAATATAAATGCCCCTCCCCCGCAATGTCCCTCAGAGCCCGCTTCACCTGCTCTGCTTCCCCACCAGTCTCTTGTCTCTCTCTTCGGCGTTGGTAAAGTGGGTTCCTTTTCCCCAGGGAAGGGAAATCCACAGCTTGTTGCCCTTCCCCATCAGGAATATGTTGGAGAGGCAGGTGGCAAAGCCATGGCCGTTGGCATGTTTCACATGGTTATTTTTTTGACATAACACAACGTTTATAGCACAACCTCTGTTGTGTTAGAACAAAGGCACTTGTTGTATCACAGTAAGTAAAGTATGATAGCGTTTAAAATACACAGTGTAGGGCTAGAGAGGTGATCCAGCAGATCAGAAAAAAACACATATCACTCTTGCTGAGGACCCAGGTTCAGTTGTATAGATGGTTGTAACTACAACCATCTATAACTGCAGCTCCAGAACATTCAGTGCCGCCTTCTGGTACTATACTTGTGTGCATATATCCCTCCCCCACCCTCAGACTTATACTATACACATAAAAATACATCTTTATATATGATAAGTAAAGACTTTTGAGTCCTCTCTCTGTGTGCACAAATGTGTGTGTGTGTGTGTGTGTGTGTGTGTGTGTGTGTGTTCATATCCACATGTCTTTACATGCCCTGTTGAAGCCAAAGAATAATCACAGGTCTTATTCCTCAGGACCACTGTATACCTTTCTTTAAAGAAAGGGTATTTCATTGGCCTTCTGAAGCTCAAAGCTCAGTCTAGGGGAGACAGCTGGCCGTTGACACCTTCCTATCACTATCTTCCCAGATCTGAGATTATGTGCTCATGACACTCTACGTGGCCTTTGGAATAGGTTCTAGGGGTTGAACTTAGATTCTCTTACAAGACTGAGCCACCCCTCACCTAGACCCCTTTAACGGCTTTGTTTCTAACCTGTCTAAATCAAATCCCTATTGTTTATGAAGAACGTATGAATGAAACTAATTAAGAGGAAATTAGTTATAGGACACTATTGACCTACTCTAGAAACTTAAAAAGCTTAACAGCGAGTAAAGTGGGCGTGAGGTACTTTATTAATATCGTGGATATACCAGCATATTCTTGGAGATCTGTGACTTGGAGATCCCACCCGCCCTATATCCTGCTGTGGCGTCAATATTACACGGCCCCATCAAAATTAACGCAGGCGTTCGGTCCCTAATACAGCAATGTTAGGAAGTGGGAAGGTTTTAGAGATCAGAGGTCAAGCCTTTCTCAAGAGATTGGTTACTTCAAGAGTAGGTTGATAAGTTTTCTTTCAGGCATAATATTGCCATTTTAGAGTCGAGAGTACCAAGGCCTGGTAACCATGGCAACTAATTAAGACCAACTAGAGATATCTCAGTCTACAGTAATGGCCTTGGAGCTATTGACACCTGCAGGTAGATCCAGGAGAATTCATAAGACCCTTAGCTGGGTTTCCAGTTTTTATGCAGCTGCAGTGGGTCTTGGGAGATGCTAATGGAGATGATAAGGTATCTAGGAAGCAGAAGGTTAACTGAAGGGAAGACTATCATGCAGCTTTTGTGAGATCACTGTCTGTCACGGGGCGGGACTTTGTGCTGACGCAGCTGCTTTGGGGTCCCCCACACTCCTATAGGTAGCCCAGTCCCCAAGCTCTGTACATAAACCCAATTAACTCATTCGTGGGCTGAGCTGGACTTTGATGGAATAATTACTTTGGTATGTCATCTGAGTCTTATCTGTGGTGAGTGGATATTTGCTCATATCTCCCCAGGAAAAGGTAATACCCACTTTCTCATGTTTCAGCTTGTCCTTGCTGCCACTAATTGAAGTCATATCAAACCCTCACTGGTGATGGCTACCTTGCCTTGGGGCTTCTTGGCCTAGCGACTGTGAGCCAAACCCAAATATGTGTCTTTGAAAAATCACTTACACACAGCCATTCTATTATAGCAGTGGAAACCTACAAAGGCATGCCCCATCTTGTCCTTCCCAAGGGGCACATGGGACACAGCTCTTCATTGAGATGACACCAGAGTAGGATTGAACTCACAGTGCATATAGGCTTGTGTCTCACCTGAGAGCTTTCATTTCCTGTCATTATCAGTCCTGTGTTCTTGTGGGACAAGATGGAGTTTTTGTTTTTGTTTTTCCTACTTGGTGGCTGTGCAATAGTAAATAACTTAGGACATACCTGGCAAGGTCTATAAGGTGTCATCAACTGTGGCGGTTTCTCTGTGAAAAAAAATTAATGTCCCTCACAGGCTCCTGTGGAGGTGGAACACTTGGTCCTCAGCTGGTGGTGCTGATGGAGAAGTGATAAAACCACTAGAGGATGGGGCTTAGCTGGGGAAAGTGGTTTGTCCTGAGGCAGTTCTTCATGGTTAGAGGCTGGATCTACATGTCTGGTCCTAGCTCCTTCTGCTTTCTAACAGTGTCTAGAATGTAATTAGCTACTTAAATCTCAAACTGCCTCTTGAGCAACTCCCACCGCCATGATGGACTATATCCCCTCAACTGTGAGTCCTTCTTCCTTTAGGTGGTTTCTGTCAGGCGTTTGGTCACCACGAGAGCAGTCACTGAATGAAGGAAACAGAATGGGGAAGCCTTCTTGGTCCCCTCAGGTCTTGTTTGGAAATAAAGTTGGAATCTCCGTGTTTTCTCATCTCTCTGCAATCAGCAGCCCCGCACACTTCAGAACATGAGGAAGCTGGGGTGGAGGGTCATCATGTCCCTCCAGCCTCTGAGGCCCTCCTCAGGGTCTGTGGCTAACTCTTTCAGGGGTAAACACTGGGAGACCCCCCAGGGCTATCTGGATGCTGACTCATCCTCCTATTGGATGTTCCAATGGACCACATCTCTGCCTCTTTCTCCTGCTTTTCCGTGGACACACAACCCAGACACAGTGGACTCTTTTTCCATAAGCCATCGATTATACCTCTTTGGCAAGGGGCCTCCATCATCCCTCCTGCCCCCTTCGCCTGATGGCTTCATTCTGTCTGCTCCCACCATTTGATTTGATTTGATGGTGTTGCAGCATGAGGCTCCCACATCATTTCTGCCTGTTAAGCAAACATGTATTTCTGGGATGGATGTTTTTAATTGAATGAAACAGAGTCTAACGAGGGTCAGCTGTAGCCATGAATTTTTTTACGAGCCATTTGCTGAGCAGCACATCCAGTGCAGCCTTCTGTGTTTGGCCAAGAGAGTCGGGTGGAATCCTTATGGTAGCACGTGGGTCAAGGCTTCTCTGGCTTTGGTGTGCTGGGGTTTCTGGCTGTGGGCCACCCCGGTGGTGGCCTTGTGACATGCCTTATTCTCTAGGCTCCTGTTTCATTGGTATAAATAGGAAGTAATTAGCTCAATAGAGGAGTGACAGTGGCCCTGGAAGACCTCTGCTTGGCATATGTTCCGAAACTCACCTTCAAGATCCAACTGGGCAAGGAAGGAAGATCTTGTTTGTGTGTGTGTATGTGTGTGTGTACATGGACATGCATATGTATGTGAGCGTATGAAACAGGTGTGTGTCAGAAAGTAAGGTGGGAAATACTTCCTCCTCACAGTCTCCCATACACGTACATATAAAATAGGTGTGTATTTAAAATAGGTATGTCAGGAAGTGAGACTGAAATAGGTCTACATCAGGAAGTGAAGTGGGAAACCCTTTCTCCATAGTCTCAGTGTACATGTGTGTGTGTGCGCGCGCATGTGCGCGTTCACATGCACTAATATGAAATAGGTGTGTGTCAGGAAGTGAGCTGGGAGACCTACCCCCTTCATAGGCACAGTGAGTCTGAGGTCTATATTTCCAATGTAGAAGCCACTGCACATGTCTCCTGTAGCCTTAGCCACATACTTAGTGGCTCAAAACAATAGAAATGTATGCACTCACAGTTTTGCTGGAAGTCCCAGTTCAACACCTCTGGACTAAGGCCAAGGTGTCACCATTGTCACTTTCCCACTGGAGGCCGGGGAGTAGAATCGGTTCCTTGCCACTCCTTAGGTCCTGTCTCCATCATTCTGTTCTTCAAGGCCACTGCCTTCAAGTCTTGGCTTCGTCTTTGCCTCAGTTTCTTCTCCTTAAGTGTATCTATTGAATCCTCTTTTCCTTGGAACAGTGGTTCTCAACTCGTGACTTGTGACTTGTGACCCCTTTAGGGTCACATATCAGACATCCTGTATATCCTATATTTACATTACAATTCATAACAGTAGCAACATTACAGTTATGAAGTAGCAACAAAAATGATTTTATGGCCCATCCAGGATCACCACCACACAAGGAGCTTTATTAAAGGGTTGAAGCATTCGGAATGTCAGAACCACTGGCTTAGAATAACGTAGGGTTATACTCAAGGCTGTGTTAGTGACTTTTCATTACGGGGACAAACATCTGACAGGCTCAATCTAGAGAGAGAAAAGATTCATTTTGCACATAGCTTCAGAGGCCTCGGTTACCGAGGTGTGGAGGACCTAGCAGGGCCTTTCACAGCATGGCAGACAAGAATCAGAGAGCATAGCAGGAAGGGGCTGGTGGTAGCACACCCCCCCCTCCAAGGTCACGCCCCCAGTGGCCTACTTCTTGCAGCTAAGTTCCACCTCTCTCCTTGAATTTTGAGAACTTCCCAAAATAGCACCACCAAATGTTCAACACATGGGATTGTGGGGGAGAGTTTGTATTTAAACCATTAGAAGAGTCCACATGGCTCAGTCAAGACAGTCCTCCCCAGTCAAGGGCCTTCACACCACCACCCCTAGACTGACTGTTTCCACATAGGATGACTTCCACAGGCACCAAGGGTTAGGGTTACTTGCTTGGGGTGGCCATTGTCATCGTATCACAACCCACTCTTACAACCCTCAATTTTATCCTCAGCCGATACAGGTCCAAATAACCTTTCCTTTAAATTACTTTGGGTCAGGACTGTTTTAGAATTTGCTTTTAGATTTGGTATTCGATTTTTTAATATTTGCATAGACATAATGAAGAATGACAGGGACAGGACACAAGTTGAAAAGATACGATGTGTTAATGTTTCATATACATCTATATGTTGCCGGAAGATAATCTTATCTCTTTTGTGCACGTGCAAGTGTGTATGTGTGTTTTGAGGAGATGCATGTGTGTGCATGTGTGTATATATATATGGAAACTAGGGGTCAACCTCGGGTGTTGTACCACCTTGTTTTCTGAGACTGGGTCTCTCGGTATCCCAGAATGCTTCTGTGCTTCGTCATACTGGGATGACAAGCACGTGTGCTGCTTTTGACATGGATGCCGGGGTTGAACCCAGGTCCTCATGTGTGCAGACACACTTGACTGAGCTGACTGTCCAGTGTCACTTGGAAGGTAATTTTGTATAATTCTTTTTCGTTCACCTGAAGTTAGGTTTTCAGCTATCACAGGAGGGCAAGTCTGGGATTTTCCATGTGTAAAATCATGTTGACTTTCAGAAGCCTTTTGATTTTGGAATATTTTGGGTTTCCCAGTTTCAGATTAGAGATGTCCAACCTATGTCTGATGCCCGTGTCTCCGTCCAATGGTCACTTTTCTGGCTTACCAAAGACATGGCTCAGTTCTGACCTATGAGATCGGGGGCAGTCTTGCCCGTTTCTGGTAGCCTGGACCAGTTTGTAAGGCTGTCTTGCCCAATCTCATCTCTGCTAGCCCGGGACAGCTATGGGCTATAACAGGCTACTAAGGCTAGAGAGAGGTCACTGTCTGGGTAGAGGGATTTTTTGCCTAGTCCCCACTGGACCAGCCAGAGCTGCATGGCGTCTTTCATCTGGAACAGGCTTCCAGGGTTACAGAGGGGTTGTGGGCAGCGAGGATGAACAGACTCCCCCAATGCACATGCTTCTTTATTTTTAGAGCCAAGGTTTCACTTGTAACTTAGGCTAGCCTGGAACTCCAGGTAGCTCCTCCTGCCTCAGCCTCCCACGGTCTGGGATTATAGGCTTGGACCACCATACCTAGTTCCCATCGAACCCTGTCTTTTCTTCCTAGGTGCTGGTGTGTGAGCCCACAATGTTTGAAGTGATGTGACCATTTTCTAGCTATGGAGGGTGACCAGGAGAATCACAAAGAGTCTGGCCTAAAGCCCATTGTCCTGTGGCTGACTTTGTATCTTCTCTGGCTTATGCCACAGAAGATCAAGAGTTACAGTAGAGCACTGTTAACTGATCCAGGATCCCCTTTGGAAGGCTATCCCAGTCTTCGCGGACAGGCTGGCACTGGCCTGAACAGCTTTGCGGGGAGGGTGAGAGGCCCAATCTGGGTCACCAAGTCATCTCTCAGAGAATTTTCAGGCACTTTCCTCTGTCACCGCAGCTCTGAGCAGCTGCTGGCCACACCGTTTGGCCAGAGGCCACTCTGTGAGCTTCATACTTTGGTAGCCAGTGATTTGAAGAGAAAGGTAAAACCAGGGAACTTCATCTCTGTGAGGCTTTGGAGATGTCAGTGCTGTACTCCTGTTCTGGCTGTGAGTCTAGCTACTGTCCCCAGTGGTCTTGACGTTTCCATGAAATGGAGGCACGGGGAGGCTAGACTTTTCTAAAAGGTCCCAACTCAACTTAGCAGTTTAAGTCTTAATCCCATCTGGGACCCATGAGAATGTAACTCAGGCTCTTGGAGCCCTCAAAGGCTAGGCTCAGCAACCTGTGTCATTCTTCGAATTAAAGACACCAGCAGGGCCTGGGAGGTGGCTCAACAGTTAAAGAATGTATACGGCTTCTCCCTCCCCGCCCCCGCCCCCAGTTCAGTTCCCATCATTCATGTTAGGTAGGCTCACAATGTAACTGCAGCACCAGGAGTGGGGGGAGGGGGTGGGTGGGTCATGCTTCTTCTGACCTCCATAGACATGTGCACTCACACGTGTGCCTAACCCTACCCACATATATACATAATTAAAAGTAAAATGAAGTCTTTTAAGAAAGAGTGAGTCACTTCAAATCTCTTGAACCCATGTGAATAGGCAGGGGGGACACATCTCCAGCCTCGGCCCTGGGGGGAGGGAGGGAATGGAGTCAGGAGCATCATTGGGGCTTATTTAAAAAATGTTGACCTCCATATTTAGTGAGAGGAGGCAAAAGCGATAAGGCAAAGCGTGATAGGGCAGGATTTCCCACAATCCCCGCCATGCGCCATACATGGGTTTGCATCTGCACATGTGAACACTTTCCTTTGGTTTGAAAACATCCCTCTGCCCAGCATGTGTAACCTCCGTGACACCCAGGTCCACCACCCCAGGTTTCACATGGTAACCATTTCCCTGCCACGGTTCTCCGCTGGTTTCATTTGCTAAGGACCCAGAGTGACTTGGGTAGAATTATAGCTGGAATAAATGATGTATGAAATGAGAAATCTTTGTCCAGGGCCGGAAGGGGAGGAGAGAGAAGGGGGTGGGGGGAAGCAGCCTCTCACAGAAGCAATTGTTTGGAATTAGTTTCTCTACAGTCAGAAACTGCAGGGGAAAAAAAAAAAGACAGAGTCATCAGATTTGTTTGTTTGTTTGTTTGCTTGCTTCGACATTTACTGAAAAGTCAGGCCTTTGTCGATTTCCTATTGCTGCTTTCAGGCTTTCCCAGTGATGGGAAATGGATCTTGCACCAATTGAAAGCCAACTTGGGTCCAGTCCAGCCCATGACCTCTGTGCTCAGGGGTGAAGACTGGGAAAACATCAGCAAGAGATGTTTTCCAGCACTGGACCCCTCCTGCCCTTTCAGGGTGACCCTCTCTTCTACTTGCTTCTGAGTAAGCCTCATTTTCTGGTCTTCTGTGTTACTTAAAAATTTGCTATCAGGGAACTGGGGCTATCAGTCTTTTGGTAGAACGCTTGCTCCCCTAGCATCCCGAAAGCCCCGAGGTCCATCCCAGCACCACATAAAGCAGGCACGGTGGTGGTGCATACCTGTAATCCCAGCTCATAGGATGTAGTGGCAGGAGGATCAGAACCTCAAGGGCATATCAACTCTGCCTCATATCAAGTTTGAGGCCAGCCTGGGCTACGTCAACCCTGCTGCAAAAACTCAAAACCAAACGAAGAAAAATATCTGCTATCTGGGGGTGTGCCCCAGCGACACCACACTCGGCTAGCAAGCACAGTGCCTTGGGTTCCATGCCCTGCATTGAGAAATAAGCAATACAAATCCAAGAAATGGAATAAGGATAATTGCAGCAAGATGGTTCAGCAGATTCAGGTGCTTGCTGACGAACCTGAAGAGCTGATTTTGAACCCTGGGACACATACAGTAGAAGAAGAGAACCATTCTCCCAAGTTTCCTTGTCCTCTGTACATGTATGCAAGCTTGTGTACACACACACACACACACACACACACACACACACACATGACAGGGAGGTCGTTTTAAGAGTAGCGATACAGCTCACTGATAGAGCACTTCTTTCGCATGTACAACACCACGAATTCCATCCCGAATGGAATGGAATAAAAATTTGTAGACAAAGGGATTATTCAGTTGAATGGTATGAAATTGACTTCAGAGGACCAAGTCAGACCAAAGCAAGAGCTTTGTGTACAAGAGAGGAGGCTGATCTGGGGACTTGGCACAGTGATAGAACATTTGCTTGGCCTGTCAGGGCCCTGGGTTCCAGCATCTTGATAAAGATACTAAGAAAAATCCAAAGTGGGGGCTGGGCTTCCTGAGTGCTGCTAGCCATGGGTGGCATGTGGATGACTTCCTGTAGCCTCCCTGCTGGATGGGCCCAGGCTCTTTATCAGGACCCTAAACCACACATCCAAGGTAGTCACTATCATTGTTAGTGTTTCTATTGCTGCAACCCAAAAAACCACGACCAAAAAGCAAGTTGTGGAGGAAAGGGTTTATTTGGCTTACACTTGCATATAGCTGCTAATTGCCAAAGGAAGTTGGAACAGGAACTCAAAACAGGGCAGGAACCTGCTGAAGATCTGTCTTGGAACGTCATGGACTGTGCCTCCGATGTCAGCAACAAATCCAGGCCAGCCCTCAGCGGGAGCCCCCTGCCCTTGACCTGTCTGGCTATGCTTCTGAGAGGTATTTCCGAAGCCCTGCTTCAGCCGCGGTAGCTGATGGCTCACGCGGGAGAAAATGGTCAACTGAAGCCTTAGGAGGAGAAAAAGGAACGCAAGCCAGACCATGGAAGAGAACGATCCCTGTGCGTTACTATTTTTGTCTCGGTTCCATGCTCTCCGAGTGTCCTTGAGAGCGTTGCCTGAGTTCTCCATCTCCGCTCACCACTGTCCAGGCAGAACCTCTCCAGGTGCCTGCCAGGCTCAGAGAGGCTCCCCGGCCTCCCTGACAGTGTAGGGACACAATCCTAGATTCTTTTAGAGGTTAGGTGCAGAGGCCAGAAGGTAATGTTGTCAGTCACAAGAGGAATAATCAAATTGTGGGCAGATTGTGGCCTTCTTATAACTGCTATTTTGAAATAACCTCTTTGATTCTGCTTGTGACCCACATAACTTTTTAGGCTGCCAGGAAAAGGCATAACAGGCATTTATGGATTGCCTACTGTGTACCCTAACTTAAGCATATCCATTTACTTGGTCCTCCTCCCCACACTCTGCTCATTTTGAAACAAAAGACCAGTATGTAGTCCAGGCTGGCCTGAGGCTTCAAGTGCTCCTGCCTCACTTTACAGGGTGCTAGGATTACAGGTATGACCCACCATGCTCAGTTCGTTTTATTTTGCTTATTCCTCCTTTGATATGGTGTGGCCAGTGCATGTTAGTTTGTGTGCATACATGCATATGCATGTGTGTGGAGGTCTGGGGTGGATATTAGTCGTCTTCCTCAATTGCAGCCGTTTACCTGATTTTTGAAACCAGCTCTGACCCTGAACCTTGAGCTCATTTCAGCTAGGCCGGCTGGCCAACAAGCTTGAAGAGCCGGTCCCTGAGACAGAGAGCATCATGGGTATCCATCCCTCCCTGAGACAGAGAGCACCATGGGTATCCATCCCTCCCCGAGACAAAATGCATCATGGGTATCCATCCCTGAAACAGAGAGCATCATGGGTATCCATCCCTGAAACAGAGAGCATCACGGGTATCCATCCCTGAGACAGAGAGCACCATGGGTATCCATCCCTCCCTGAGACAGAGAGCATCCTGGGTATCCATCCCTAAAACAGAGAGCATCATGGGTATCCATCCCTCCCTGAGACAGAGAGCATCCTGGGTATCCATCCCGGAAACAGAGAGCATCATGGGTATCCCTACCTAGGAGTGTCTCTACCGTAACCAGTGCTGGAGTTACAGACATGTACCTTCAAGTCCTGCTTTTATGTGGGTGGTGGAGATCTGAACTCAGGTCCTTGTGCTTATGCAGCAAGACCCCCATCCACAAAGTTATCTCCCCAGCCCCCGTGTACTGTTCTAACTGTGAGGTTGGAGTAACTTCATACGCAGCAAGAGGAAACAAATGTAGAAGCTCCTTCTCTTTGTGTGTGAAATCCCGGTGATACTTTGACCTCGCATTCTCAGAAGCAGGGGAGCCTGCCCCTCAGAAACATTAGCTTAGCCAAACAGTGCCCAGACATGGTTTCACCCTGTGCCTTAGACTAGGGACTCAGACAAGCTGGGACACATGAAGAGGCTGTGGAAACAGGTTTAAAAATAACTTTACCGGCTCACACTTTGAAATTTAAGCCATCCACTCAGGAAATGCTGAGTGAAGTTCAAAAATGGACTTAAAAAAAAAAACCCAAACGTTATTATTCTTCAAGAACAAAGTGGTAAGTGATAGAGAAGTAGGAGGAAGTGGTTGTTTGTAGAGTTTATTATTAAAAATAAGTTGTCATCTTTGTCCTAGATTACATCTGAGGCCCTGGGAGTTGAGACTCACTTCTCTTATGCTGGGGTGCTTTAAAGAGAGACCCTAAATATGCTGGAATGGAAAGATGCCATCCAGTCATGAAAGCGTGACATTTTCAGTGTTTCCCCTTTGAGTCTGCCGTCTGTAAAGCTCGCCTAAGTCTTCTAGGTCCTTCTCAAGCCGTCCTTACAGTTCTGGGGAATGCTCCTGATGTCGACAGACATCTGCACACTGCCCCCCCCCCCCCCCCCCNCCNCCTTGGCCGAGCCGGGCATTATTATCAACTGTATTTCTCG
This sequence comes from Mus pahari, assembly GCF_900095145.1. NCBI lineage: Eukaryota > Metazoa > Chordata > Mammalia > Rodentia > Muridae > Mus > Mus pahari. The sequence continues at coordinate 23,519,103 of NC_034612.1, forward strand.
TGCTTGGATTTGTTGAGGTAGGGTATCATGTAGCCCGTACCAACCTTGAAGTCTCTAGGTAGCCAGGGATGGCCTTTGAATTTCTGATCCTCCTGTCTCCACCTCCCTGGGTGCTGGGATTGCAGGAGTACACCACCATGCCTGGTTTATGGGAGGCTGGGGAGTAGCCGGTTTTGTGTATGCCAGGCAAGCACTGTCCCCACTAAGCCACATTCCAGAAGTGTCAATTACAGTTAAATCAGGTGTATGCTTAATACCAAATGCATCTTTTTTTTTTTTCCTTCTGCTTTTCCCCCAACCTTGGTTTTCAATTTATTGTTTTGGAGATGGAACACTATTGCTTGTGTGTCCTGGGCCACAGTCCTCAGCTAAGCCACACTCCCAGACCCCTAATGGGGGATTCCAGCAAGCACTCTGCCACTAGTGAGCCACAGACCTAGAAATGGATGAACCACGATGCTCTGGATTCTGACACCCCGATGGGCCAGTACTAGAGATAAGGAACATATGGTCTGTGGCGAAATGAGTAATCTCAGATTAGCTTCTGGAAATAGGATTTTAAAAAAAGTCTTCTCGAGATAGGAGTTATAAAAAGCACCACTCGTTGAAAACAGAAATCTATAGGGGCAGGCTGGCATGGAATTGTGAAAAGTTTTCAGAAAAAAAGCATTTTTTTTTTTTTTTTTAAGAATCTGTATTTGTGTTCCTACCCAGCTGGGATGGCCACTGGGCCTGCATGCTTCTAACTACCTGCTGTCTTCGTAGGATCAGAGTCACATTTCAGGTGTCCATATCATGACTCATCGGAACATATCACATCTCTGAACTAGTAATTTGCCTTTTGAGCATTTATCCTAGGGACGTCAAAGAAAAAAAAATAAAGCCACATGTGTGGTAACTCTGACTGCCTGGTTACTTTTAACACTGAGACTTTAGGAATCACCCCACCACCCCACCCCAAGGCTAGCAGGCATGGCCTAGACATTTAAATTATGATGTATCATGGGGCTGGAGAGATGGCTCAGTGTCTTAGAGCATTTACTGCTATTGCAGAGGGCCTGAATTTGGTCCCCAGTCCCTACATCCAGCACTTCACACCTACCTGTAACTCTAGCACCAGGAGGTCTGGAGTCCTCCTCTGGCCTCTGTGTACTCAAATGTACTTAAACACACTTAACCTGCCCCCAATACAAAATTAATAATAAAATCTGCAAATTATGATAGGTTGAATCAACAGACTACTGTGTGTTCGCCAGCACTATAATTATGACTTCCCTTTGAAGTATATATTTGAATTAATTGCCTTTTGTAACACAAATGAAACAAAACATAATACAATGTTTTCTCCTCTGTGGATCATATATATGTGATTTTACATACATACACATTATGGCAAGCATGTTGGCACACTTCTGCAGTACACTGGAAGGTAAGGTGGAAGGATTAAGAGTTTGTGGCCAGCCTGGGCTACGTAGTAAATTGGAGACTTGCTTGGGCTGTATAATGAGACCTGTCTGAAAGTAAAGTTAAGCAGGATGGTGTGTACTTGTAATCCTAGCATTCAGGAGACGGAGGCAGGAGGATCAGGAGTTCAAGGTCATCTTGAGCTACATAGTGAATCTGAGGCTATCCTGGACTATATATGACCCTGTCTTAAAAATCAAACAAGACAAAGAATAATAAAAAGAAACAGGCATTCAGCAATTATGTGTGTATACACATGCACACACACACATATACATGCACACATACATACACACACACACACACAAATATAAACATGCATGAGCGATCTGGAAAGAACATAATACAGAAAATGAGAATAATAGATATGCCCTGTGATGACAAGAGAAGGGATTCTGTTTTTCTAAGATTGTTTTTATTTTATTTATATGCGTTCACTGTAGCTGTCTTCAGACACACCAGAAGAGGGCATCAGATCCCATTACAGATGGTTGTGAGCTACCATGTGGTTGCTGGGAACTGAACTCAGAACCTCTGGAAGAGCACTCAGTGCTCTTAACTACTCACTCTCCAGTCTGAGATTTATTTTTATTTTTATTTTTAAAAACAGCTTCATTATTATTGAATGAAGTTATGGCTCTAAAAGTCAAATGCTGGCTTTGCTTATGAATTGCTTTTGTTTTTCTCGTCTGAAATATTGATACAATAGTAGCTTATATTATTAGTAGCCCAGTTCTCCTCCAGCCTGTGTACTTAGCCTGCACTACTTCCCTACCTTCTAGTTTGTGTTCATTTAAATTTATTATTATTATTATTATTATTATTATTATTATTATTATTATTACTACTACTACTACTACTATTGATTTGAGGTGTGTATGTGTATGTATGTGTCCTCACGTGGAGGTCAAAGGACAACTTCAAGTGTCAGTCCTCAGCCCTGTCCACCTTGCTGTTTGAAACAGTGGCCTAGAACCTGCCAAGTCATCTATGTGGGCCTGCAAGTCCCAAACTCTTGTCTCTGCGTCCCCCGCATTGGACGCGTTAGTGTACACCACGACTCCCAGCTTTTTATGTGGGGCTCGGGATTGAACTCAGACATGTACAGTGTGAACTTACTGACCGAGCTGTCTCCCCAGCCCTCCGTGCCACCTTCTTCGGCTCTGGTACTTACAGACAAGCAAGAGAGCGTAACTGCCCTGCAAGGTCACTCCAAGCAGAGCCAGGCCTTCAAACCACGTGACCTTACTCTGAAGGTTGCCACGTGTTGCTACCTCCTCGTGTGTTCTCCTTGCCCCTGGCTTAGCGGTTTCCTTCCAGATGTGCCGTCAGTATCAGAGATAACGGACATCTCCCGTGGGCCTGGCATTTAGTGACAGTCCTGCTGATCGCCATCAGCATCATCATAACGTGTGTGTAATGAAGTCATGAGAGAAAGCAGTGAAAGCGGCATTTGTGCCAGGAAGGTCACGGGCATGGCGAGTGAAGCTCAGAGCTTCTATCTCCGGGCGCGGGTCCTGCTTTGATGGATTTTAAAGGTCTATTTAGAAGTTAGAACATCTGTGACTGGGCTACTCTCCTATGGGTTAAATGTGTCTCTTGTGATGGAGATGCCTCCCTTCTGGGCCTTTAGCACACACTCTCTCACTCTCATTAAACAAGTACTTTGCATATTTATTCTTTTGTTCATTAGCATGGTGAGATGCGTGGGTGGATGCCAATTTTACCTGTTTCTATTTTTCCCCTTGTATTTTTTTTTATTGCATACCCTGCCGATGAATTAATTGTTGATTAATCGATCAGTTAATTAATTGTTGGTTTTTTTTTTTTTTCAGTATTAAGATTGAGCCCAAGGTCTTACACATGCTAGAAAAGACTCCAGTACTGAGCCACACCCTAGTCCCTCACTGGGGAATTTTAGCCACTGAACCATTCTCCAGATCCTCACTGGGGGAGTCTAGGCACGCATTCTATCTCTAAGCTACGCTCCTAGCCCCCATTTTCCTTTTATGAATTAAGGTTCCTCTTAGTTGTACTCAACCCGAATTCAGTCTGTGGCCCTTGCTCCTCTTGGACTTTCTTTCTTCCTGCCTCAGCCTACCGAGTTGCTCCTATACCAGGCCTGGCTCCACTCATGAAAATTCTTGAGTACACTCCCTCGATATCTACATATTTTCCTATTTATAAATAATATATGTCCACCATTAATGGAATACATATGAGAAACATTGAAAAGATGAAATAATGCAGGCTTAAAAAACTGGCTTTCGTCAGATTTCCTTTAACAACACAGAAGCCCTTTGTGTCCTTATTACAGTGTTGTTACCAGTCATCTTTTCAATGAAGGCCGTGTTAGTGAGTATGCTTTATTATGTTTGACAATCTTAATTCAATACCTTGTGATACAATAATCCAAATGTCTGGCTTCGGTGCACTAGGGTTTGCTTTTTATAGCAGGAATGGAACCCTCTAAAGATATATGGATCCAGATTGGGGGTGGGGGGAGGAGTTTGAAGTCCAGAGTACTAAGTAAATTATACTAGCCATGTTTTCAGCACCATGCATGCATTATACATAAATTCTGTGGAGAGTCAGCTGGGAAGACTCCTTTTCCCAGGATGCAACAATGATTGCCTTTTGATATTTCTTTTTTTTCCGATTAATTTCAACACGTTTTATTTCTCTCTGTTTGTGTGCATGCCATGTCTGTATACCTACATGCCCTTGTGTGTGCGGATACCCATACTGTCCTGGAGAGGGTGCCAGATCCCTCTGGAGCTGGAGTTACAGGCAGTTATGCTAACTAAACTCTGATGTGGATGCTAAAAACCAAACTCAGGTCCTCTGTAACAGCAGCCAGGGCTTTGAACCCCTAAGTTCTCCCTCCAGTCCTCCCACCCCCCCCCATATCAATATTTTTAACCAGTGAGTTCGAAACCTGCCAACACACTTTGTTTGAATGATATTTCAGAAGCCACACAAAAAACCCTTTCCAAGCTTCTTAAATGTGCCCCTGGGAGTTTTTAAGCGAGCCAAATTTCAGAATTTTTCGGGAATCAATCATTCATCAGTCATAGGGATGTGTTTTTTAGGACAGCTCTCTGACGGTACAGATGATGGACTGTATAACCTGCGAGCCAGATGAACCCCCTCCTCCCCTTTGGTGGTGCGTTTATCACAGGAACAGAAAGCAAACCGGGACGACGCTTTCCGCACAGCTTAATGGCGTGACTGCAATTTGCTTTTCAGCATCCCTGAAACTTTGCCCTTAAGCCCTGTTTTTATTTAAAGAAGAGAAGCCATTTCCATCAAGAGTCACACGAAATAAATCCTTTCCTCCCCGCAAAGAGATCACTTATTTATGTGTCCATTTGTTTATTCACTCGCCGATGAGTGTGTGTGTGTGTGTGTGTGTGTGTCACACACTCATGCGCACGCACACACATACACACACTCACTCCTGTATGCATGGGCATATATGAAGACCAGAGGACAGCCTTTAGATAGTGAATACTCGGCTTTTAGAGGCAGGTTCTCTCACTGGCCTAAGAGTCTCAGAGTAAAGTAGGCTGCCTTGGCCAGAGAGCCTGGACATCCTCTCTACCTTCCAAGTGCTGGCATTACAAATGTGTAGCGCCATGCCTGGCTTTTCCTTGTGGGTTCTGGGGATGGAACTCAAGCCCTCATGCTTGTGTGGCAAGCATTTGATTGGCTGCTTTATCCCCCCACCCCCCAGCCCTCTCTTGTCTTTGTTTGCTTTGTTTTGTTGAGGGTATGTGTCACCCCAGAGCCCAGGCTGGTCTCAGACTCATAGTCTTCTTTCCTGTTCAGCCCCTCGGCTGTCGGCATTCCAGATGTAAGCTGCTGTGCCTTGTACGTTAAAACCTCATTTAATTCGGTATATAAACTTTCCACAAACCTTTTGCTTGTGACCGGTCAAAAGTAGTATTTGATGTGTGTCATGGTGGAGATGGAATCTAGCAAGTGAAAGCAAAGATACCATGGGCGTCATAGCCCAACTCTCTTCCACTCTTCCTAGGGAATCTACTGCCCACTTCCTGAAGGAGTTTCCGGTTAAGGAGCACTCTGACTCGCTGTCAGGTTGTTCTCTGTGTGTGTTTGGCTGAAACTTAAGTCCTTTCTCATGTGTCTTCTGATCCCTTGCAAGCGAGCTGGGAATCTTGGAAGGGAATTAAAATGCCCATTGTTCAGTCTGGGGGGGAAAAAACTGAATGCTACTGCGATCGCATCTGCTGTGGTGTTAAATATGGCTGGAAAGAGCAGTGACTGCTTTTCTGGGTCTGTTTTGTTTGAAAATGCTGTGGTAGGCTGGGGACATGGCTCAGCGACTAAGGGCTTCTTGCCGCGCAAGTCTGAGGACCAGCATTTGGATCCCAAGGATGCACGGATCTGCTGTGTGGGCCTGACAGCGCACCTGCGGTAACCAGTCTAAACCTGTCAAATGTCAATTTGTAATCTGTAAATGTAAGATATCATCTCTTAAAAACTCATACAAGTTCGATTCTGAAACCTGCCTAGGCCCAATTCTTAGACACATGCTTCTGGCCCTCTCTGCTCCTCCCACTGCCCTGTGGATATCTTTCTGGAAGTCATCAGTATATTTCCAGTATATGGTGTTGGGGGGGGGCAACTCCCAGGAGAGTTGCTATTTGTTCTAGAAAACTGGGCACTAGATTGACCAACGAGACTCAGTTACAGATGTCTGACCAAGTCACGACTGTACTGCCAGTCTGCGAGGAAGATTCTGGGCCCAGTTTAACGCAGCAGCTTCCCTCAGACAGCACCGATAGTCATGGACTTCCGCCAAGAGACGTCTCCATTCACTGCCAGCATCGACTGTGAAAGGCAATGTCAGAGAGAGGGGTGGAATCAGAGAATGTCACATTAGTACTTTTGTCAATGTATTACCACCCGTGTCACTCACCCATCCCGCAACATATTTAAAGAACCTGGGCCAGGAAGGGGCCCAAGCCGGAGCTTCTGAGATGCAAATAGCCTGCTGCCATCTTTCTGCTGTGAAAGCTGTGATAGACAGCACATTGCACAGATGCAGTTCAAGTCTGAGGCACTAAATGTGTTCGGCAGGCAGAAACAGTTACTTGGCTTATTAGTCACGTTTTTTTTTTTTTTTTTTTCCCTTCTTGTTGTTGTCTTCATAGAATATCTTTTATTTACTATTTGACTACTTTGTGCATGTATACACTGAATCTTGATCATACCCACCCCAACTCCCCCTTCTCCCTCCAGCCAGGCACTCCACACATGTCTTTTTACCTCATTGTGGTGGTGTGAATAAGTTTGGCCCATAGGGAGTGGCACTTTTAGGAGGTGTGGCCTTGTTTTGGGAAGGGTATCACTGTGGGGAGGGGCCTTGAGACCTTCCTCCTAGCTGCCTGGTAGCCAGTTTTCTCCTGTTTTCCCTTCGGAACAGGATGTAGAACTCTCAGCTCCTCTGTCTCCATGCCTGTCTGAATCCTGCCATGCTTCCTGCCATGATGACAATGGACTGAACCTCAGAACCAGAATTCACTGCGGCAGTGGTCACTTGCACAGCATCTAAGTCTACAGCATCAGTCAACATTCTAGCCCGCACCATCTATCAGACCCAGTGGGTTATCCATACTCAAAAGAGAACATTAACAGCTATCTTAGTTAGCATTTCCGTTGCCGAAAAGAGACATCATGACCCAGACAACTCTTAAAGAGGACAACATTTAACCACCGGGGGCTGCCTTCCCGGTGTTAGAGGTTCAGTCCATTATCATCACGGCAGGAAGCACGGTGGCCTACAGGCAGACATGGTGCTGGAGAGGTAGCTGAGAGCTCTACCTTCAGATCAGCAGGCAGCAGGAAGTGAACTGGCTTGAACTTCCTGGAGAATTCAAAGCCCACCTCCCAGGGATACATTTCCTTCAACAAGGCCACACCTACCCCAATAAGTTCATACCTCATAATAGTGCCACTCCCTATGGACCAAGTATTCAAACACATGAGCCCGTGGAGACCATTCCTATTCAAACCACTTGGGGTGGTGATAGATGTCCCATTGAGGGCTGAAACTCAGTAGGCACTCTTTTTCAACACTCGAACCAGTGATGAGTCTCCGCAGACTACTGACCACTTCAGAGAGATGCTTCTCTGGCCGAGATTGGCCTCATAGCAGTAAGAGTGGCTCATGGCTGTGGCAGCAGCCGCCACGTTGGGGCTACTTGCTCACATCTTGTAAGACCAGAAAGCAGAAAGAAAAAATGAATGCTAGAATCTAGCTGGATTCCTCTGTTTTCCTTTGTGTTTCATCCAGCTCCTCGGGTGATAGAATGGTGTGGCCCACATTAAGGTGTGTGTGTGTGGAGGGAGGGGGGTCTTATGCCTTCTGTAAACATCTCTGAAACCACCCTCACAGTCATACAAAATAATTCCATAAATTCCATAGGCTTTCCTTAACGAAACCAAGTTAATAATTAAAAGGTGTCATCACATGGCCTTAACGGGGGGGGGGGGGGGGGGGGGGGGGGGGGGGGTTGGAAGGGGGGCGGTGGATCTGTGCCAGGGGTGTGATCAGGGAAGATAGGTCCTGGGTGGGAACTCAAAAGCTACTAAGATCATGCCAGCTGAAAGCCAAGCCAGCTGAAGGAATAGCGTGGTTAAGGGAACAGAGGCTGGGGAAAGACTTGATGGTGTCTGTGTAGCTCAGCATCCTCAGTTGTTCAGTCTTCCCGAGGGCTCAAGCGCGGAGTGACTGAGGTGCAGGATGAAACTAGGTCAAGTGTTTGCTGTCTTACAACCCAAGCTCTTGCACTGAGGGGTGTATATTTCCTAGTGTGTAGACAGTGCAGGACAGCCTAACCTATGAAGTAAGTTCAAGGCCAGCCTGAGCAACTTAGTATGACCCTGTCTAAAAACAAAATTTATGAAAGGGCTGGGACATATTTCAGTGGTAAAGTGTTCGCCTAGAATCCTCCCAGTGAGATGGTGTAGACATGACTCTAATGTAGAGCCTAGAATCCCCCAATGACGGGCTGGGGGTGTGGCTCAGTAGTAAAGCCCCTGCCTAGAATCCTTCAGTGAGGGGTCGGATGTGTGGCTCAGTGGTAGAGCCCCTGCCTAGAATCCCCCAGTGAGAGGCTGGGGGCGTGGCTCATTGATAGAGACCCTGCCTAGAATCTGTGGGATATGACTCAGATATAGAACATTTTAGAACAACAATGAGTTTGTTTGAAAGTATGACAACCCCCTATCCGTGTACTGCTGTAGAAATTCCTTAGATACCATCTATGCTGGGTGGCTGGCTGATCATTCCGCTTGGACACTTCTGGGCCGTTCTTTGATTAACATAGAAATTAGTTCTTTTATGTCGCTCTAAATTTGTAGCTTCCACTAGTTTTAAAAGCTGATATTTAAGGACTCTGGTATAACTCCAACTTGGGTTTTTTGGTTTTTTTTTTTGGGAAATGGGTGCAGGATATTTCAATTTAATTCATTCTACCTTCTCATTTTTCACACCAGTTGCCTTATTATTCTTAACTATTATTAAAAGGAGTGATAAAAATGTAATTAACCATCTGGGACATATTCCTGCTTCCCATTAGTCAGGGCATCTATTATAAAACCACTCCAAATTTCAGCTTTAGAAATTAAGTCTCCAAATAGGTGGATTAGCTAATGAATTTTTCTTCTTTAAAGATGACTGACTATTTTTTTTCTTCACATAAGACAGGACTTCCACTAGCCATTCATCAAAGGGAGGTAGGGGGGAAGTGGAAGTTAAAAAAAAAAAAAGGACCTAGTTGTCCATATAACATAGTGTGTAAAAGCTGTAGATTTGATATGGTTTTTATAAGGCTTTTGCACGATGCTTTGCCACTCATATTTATGGATTTAGCAGTTAACCTTGGCTTCAGGGAGATAAGTCTGTATTCATACAGAATGCTTGCTTGAGGTCCCTGGGAAATCAATATTTTTATTCATTCCCTTCTGCGGGAATAGAAAAACTGGAGATGAGGGTCTGAACAGCAGAGATGTCGGGGGCCCCTATTTATCTAATGGAGACCCTACAGTTACTTTTTAGGCTTGTTGCGGGATGCAATTGAGAAGGAATTATATCATGGACTACTGTCTAAATGCCACCTATTATGTGACTTTTCCCGTGGAGATGTAAACAAATGTCTATTTACCCCAGGTAGTACACCGATGACTGACTAAAGAAAAGCATCCAAAGCGAACCAGTGAGTGTATTTGATGCGGGGGTGGGGGTGGGGTGGGGGGGTTGCTTACAAGTGCCTTGTTGGGGGATTCTAGGCAGGTGCTCTACCAGTGAGCCATGCCCCCAGCCCCTCACTGGGGGATTCTAGTCAGGTGCTCTACCAGTGAGCCACGCCCCCAGCCCCTCACTGGGGGATTCTAGGCAGGGGCTCTACCAGTGAGCCACGCCCCCAGCCCCTCCCTGGGGGAGTCTAGGCAGGGGCTTTACCACTGAGCCACGCCCCCAGCCCCTCCCTGGGGGATTCTAGTCAGGTGCTCTACCAGTGAGCCACGCCCCCAGCCCCTCACTGGGGGATTCTAGGCAGGGGCTCTACCACTGAGCCACGCCCCCAGCCCCTCCCTGGGGGATTCCAGGCAGGTGTCCTAACACTGTGTGTCTCATCCCTAGCCTTAAAAAAAAAATAGTCTTAAGTTGCTCAGACTAGACTTGAAGTAGGTATGTAACTGAAGCAGCTCTAGAACTTTTAATCCTCCTGCCTCAGCCTCCTGAGTAGCTGATATGAAAGGCCTGAACCACCAAGACTGATTGATCATGAGAATCTGAAAAAAGACTCTCCTAGGTTAGGGTTGCCCTCAAATTCTTGTAGATTCAGACCCCAGATCCTTGCTTGTCTCTGTAGGTGCCTCCTCTGGTTTAGAACACATGACCAGGCCCCCTTGTGCTCCGAGGCTCCCACCCTGTCCTCTATGACAGGAAACACCTGGCTGTTGTCAGCTCTGTCTGAAGCTGTTTGCTGCTCCCAGGAATCCCCAAAGCACAAAGGCGAGTCATGTGTCCAGGAGGGAGCTCTTCATGCTCCAGCAACCCTTGCACGGTTTCTCATTAGCCCGATACGGTAGGATTCAAGCTCATTTTCTTTCATGAAACCTTGATAACGCTAGCTTACATGTGTTCAACAAATAAAGTTTCTATTGTTTGTGCCAAGCTCCACACTAGGCTCTGGATCTAGGGATGCCTGAAGCATGAGTCTGTCGCTTAGGAATTCTCTGTGCTCATGATAAAGACAGCTATGGGATTTTAGTAATAGTAATTTTTTTAAATTTTTATTTATTTTCTTTTAGTTTCGATAGCGCACCTCACAAAATCCACTTAACAAAGGGTTTATTTTGGCTATCGTTCTAGGGTTTACCTCATCATGGTGGAGAGAACACGGCAGCAGGAACGTGAGGCACTGGCCACATGGCATCCATAGTCTGGAAGCAGAGAGAGAGAGAGAGAGAGAGAGAGAGAGAGAGAGAGAGAGA
>NC_034612.1:23530101-23535531 GCF_900095145.1 Mus pahari
AGAGAGAGAGAGAGAGAGAGAGAGAGAGAGAGAGAGAGAGAGATCTGGATGATGCTGGTGCTCAGCTCACTCTGCTTTTTATTCAGTCCGGGACCTCAGCTTATGAGATGGAGTTGACCACATTCAGGATGGATCTTCCCTCAATTTAAACTCTAAGGAAACACCCTCACAGATATATGCAGAGGCTTATTCTTCAATGATTCTGACTCCTGTCACATTGATGATATTAACTCATCATGAGGCAGATGAGGTTCCAGGACTATGTCATAGGAGCCCGAAGAAGCCCCTTTGGAGGCATGGGAATTTTCAGAGAGCAATCATTTGTGCTAGGTCACAATGTACTCGTGGGCATTTGACAGGCAAAAAAGCAAGGTGCAGGAGTGGGAAGGGCACAAAGTCAAAAGGACATAGACAAAAGCCTAACTTGATAGGTGACCGGGTCAGGGCAGAGTTTATGGTTCAGCAGTTAAGAGCACATATACTGTTCTTCCAGAGGACCTAAGTTGAATTCCCTTCATCCAGGTTGAGTAGAGCACAACAACCTGAACTTCCAGCTCCTGGGAGCCCACAGCTCTTTCTGGATCCCATGGGCACCTGTAGTCATATTCATTTCATGTGGAGTCACATGAATAATTATCACACCCATAATTAAAAAATAATCTTTAGAAAGAAAGAATGCTGTAGGTGGGGCTTTGTATTTTTTATTTTTTCTTAATGTGTGTAGTGTGTGTATGTGTGTGTGTGTGTGTGTGTGTGTGTGTGTGTGTGTGTGTGTGTGTATGTCTGTGTATGTGTGTGTTAGAGGATGAGGGTGGGAGCACATGGGCCTCCGTGCACATGTGGAGGTCAGAGGACAACTTTATGTATTCAATGTTGTGTTTCCACCATTATATGGGTTCACAGGATGGAATTAGGGTCGTGAGGCTCGCAGGGCAAATGCCTTTAACTACTGAGCCATCTTGCCTAGTCTTTGGTGTGCTTCTGGCAACTGATGCTCAGGCTGTGAGTCCATGGGACATAGCAAAGGTGGTTGAGCAAGAAGCCCTTCCTGATGGTATTTAATGTTGTAGCACATGCCTTAGACTCCAAGCCTGGAACGCAATGCAATGCTAGGTGTAGAAGCAGCAGGGAGTCTCTGCAGGAGGGGTGTCTAGGAGCTTTATGTCTAAGTAGGTATCAAAAGCCAGGAATTAAATAGCGCTGCAGGTTTCTGTGTAAGAGGGCTGCGGAATTTGAAAACCATGACATATGTTGTTTTAGCCACTGAGCAAATGATCACATTCTTTCTGTCCCCCATATGCACGTGTCTCAGTTAGGGTGCATTACTGTGAAGAGACACCATGACCAAAGCAACTCTTACAAAGGAGAAAAATTTAATTAGGGCTGACTTACAGTTTCGGAGGTTCAGTCCATTATTATCATGGCAGGAAGCATTGTGGCAGCATACAGACAGACATGGTGCTGGAGAAGGAGCTGAGAGTTCTACATCTTGATCTGAAGGTAGCCAGGAAGGGTGTCTCTCTCACCCTGGGTGGAGCTTTAGCCAACTCCTCCCCCCCCCCAATGACGCACTTCTTCCAACAAGGCCACACCTACTCAAATAATGCCACATCTCCTAATAGTACCATTTCCCATAGGGCAAACATATTTAAACCACCACAGTATGTATGTATTATACATTATGTAAATGTGTGTGTCTGTGTTGTGTATGCATGTTTGTCCTTCCATCATGTAGATTCTGGGGCCCAAACTCCAGCCATCAAGATTGCTAACAATTACTCTTACCTGCTGACCCATCTCTCTGGAACCCTGACCGTATTCTTCTTTTGTGCAATGAAGTATTTTCACTCCAAATAAAACCTAGGAGAAATGGTTTCTGGGTGCCATTTCTACTGGACAGTATTATCGAGACTTGGAGAGCTCACACCAGTTGCCCAAGATTATGGAAATCAAAGATAGCAGAGCTTGGATCAATCCTGCCCATCCCGTGGGGGTTCCAGGTACTGAATTATCAACAATTACGAACAACTGAACCAGACCCCCCAGCCCTTCATTGGGGGATTCTGGGCAGGTGCTCTACCACTGAGCCACGCCCCCAGCTCCTCACTGGGGGATTCTAGACAGGGGCTCTACCCCTGACCCACACCCCCAGCCCCTCACTGGGGGATTCTGGGAAGATGCTCTACTACTGAGTGACACTCCCAGCTCTGAGAGACAGTCTTTAGATCTTTTCCAGCATAAGAAGAATTCACCTCGCTCTGCTGGCCTTGGGGACAGTCCCAGAGGACAGTGGGATGACTTTTCCTCCAGCCATTGATGTTGCCTAACATTGTAATGGGCTGTTGTTCAGAAAGAGTGAGGCTGCCTGTGTGGGGACGTGAAAACATTAAGGTCGTTGTCAAGCTTCTCTTGCCAGTGGATTCCATGTAGTGATTGGCTGTGTCTATCCCAACCCTACGAGTCAACAAATGTCTTTATTCCCCCATCATCCTTCCTTCTCCCTAGCCTCCAGGAGAGATCCCAATCTGGGAAGACACTAGAAGTTAGTTGAGTAGGCAGCCGATTGACAGCCAGCCTCTGCTTTCATTATTTCAGTGGGTGGGATCTACCTGCAGGCAAATTTGAGGAAAAGTATTTTTAGTAAAGGCAGCTGTTTTCCAGGGACCCAGGTTCCTAGAAATGCTCTGATCCTACTCTTTTATGTCAGACTCGATCATTTCAGAACATTCATTCCTGAGGCATCTGTTTAAATTCCTCCCTCTCTCCCTCCCTCCCTTCCTCCCTTCCTTCCTTTTCTCCCTTCCTCCTTTCCTCCCTCCCTCCTTCCTTCCTTCTCTCCTTCACTCCTTCCTTCCTTCCCTCCTTCTGTCCTTCCCTCTCTCCTTTCTCCCCTCCCTTCTCCCTTCTTCTCTTTCTCTCCCCTCCCCTCCCCTCCCTTCCCCCATCTGTTTCCTCCCACTTTCCTCTTTCCCCTAGTCTTAGGAATTACAGCATGTAATTCCTGGTGCTGAAGCCAGCCTTCCTGCACTGAGCTCCACTCCTATCTTTCAATCATTTTCTTTTTCATCTCTACACTAGTTTGATTCCAAAATGTTTAAAGCCCAGGTATTACATTTTGATATCTAGACGTGGTGGCATACACCCAGTAATCCCAGTGCTGGCGATGCTGAGGCAGAAGGATCTCTATGAGCTAAAGTTCAAACTGGACTACAGAGCGAGTTGTAGGTCAGCCTGGACTATATGACAGACCTTGTATCAAACCAGTGGTTCTCAATCCTCCTAATGCTGCGACTCTTTAATACAGTTGTGTCTCATGTTGTGGTGACACCCTCCCCCCCCATAAAGTTATGTTGTTGTTACTTTATAACTTTGACTTTGATACTGTTATGAGTTGTAATGTAAATATCTGATATTTCTGATAGTCTTAGGTGACCACCCTCCACCCCCATGGTGAAAGGGTCATTCAACTCCACCCCCTCAAAAAGAGTCCAGACCTATAGTTTGAGAAGAGCAGTGTCAAACAAAGAAAACAGCAACAAAGCATTTTGGTGTATAAAGACAACATTCTCTTAAGTGCCAAATACCCTACCCAATCCTGATAGTACAGGCATAGAATTTTGCTCATCTGACTATGATGGGAGGATTTCAAGCTCAAGGATAGCCTGGGCTAAGGATGGAGTTCAAGGCCAGCCTGGTCAACTTCATGAGAGAATGTCTGAACACAAAACGTAGAAAATAAACACTGCAGCTATAACTCAGTGGTTAATGTTTACATTGCATTTATCTCCAGCACAGTAAAAAAAAGAAAAAAATTCCTTCTATTCTTTAATGGGCTATCCTGGGAATGGCTCTCCTGTTTGTCTGAAAATACTGCAGAGAGTTTGAAAAATCCCCACGTGCAGTTTTACCCAGTATGATTAGACAGTAAAATCAATCTTTTAGAAGCATCAAAATCTATGAGTGTTTCCAGCTTGCTGGCCTGTCTAGCTCCTCCACTGGAGTCAGTTGGCCTAAATTCCATTTCAGGTTTTAAAGAGGTTGAGCTACACAGCATGTATGCATTCATGGGTGTATATGTGTGTCAGTGTCTCCATGTCCTGTGTACATGAGTAAGTACCCATTGAGGCTTGAATATCTGGGCTCTGGGTTCCTTCAAGTACTCAACATGGTTTCCAGGAATTAATCTCAGGTCTTCTGCAAGAGCTTTTAACTGCCAAGCCATCTCTCTAGTCCTAGGAACCCTTGCAAGTTAATGTCATGCTCCCTGAGTTCTTGGATTGGTGGTTGGTCTTGTAGTTGTGACAGTTAACAGTGATGATGGCCAGAATCCTTCTCGAGTCTAATCCTGTTTGCACTTGGCAACCACCTGCTAGGTGCTGGTCTAAACCAGTGGTTCTCAACCTTCCTAATGTTGGGTCCCTTTAATACAGTTCATATTGTGCTGATTCCCCCAATCATAAAATAATTTTATTTCTACCTCGTAACTGTAGTTTTGCTGTTTTTAATTGTATTGTGAATATCTGTGTTTTCTGATGGTCTTTGGTGACTGCTGTAAAAGGCTCACTTGTCCCCCAAAGAGTCCTGACCCACGGATTGAGGTCTACTGGTTCAAACTCTAACCTTTTGAGACAGGGTCTTCGGCAACAGAAGAGCAATCTTGAACTTCTGATGTTCCTACCACTACTTATTCACTGCTAGGATCACATGACATAGCACCATGCCCCATTAATTTGATGCTGGGGATTGAACCCAGTACTTTCTGCACGCTAGGAACATGCCCCATGTCTTACTTTTGGCTTTGTAAGATGGGGCTGTCCTCAAGTTCACTGGATAGCCAAGGACGGCCTTGAACTCCTGATCCTCCTGCTTCTTCTGCTCCTGAGGTGCTGGGATGACAGGCATTCCCTACCTGGCTCACCATGCTCTGCAGTCTCTGCACTTGAATTCTATTTCATTCTCCGAGAAGTCATGTGCAGTGGTTGCTATTATTATCCCAGCTTTGTCCCACTGACAGCTACGTGGAAACTCAGTGACATTCGTATGTCAGGCTGAAGTCAAAGTGCGGCACCTGTGATCATGAGGGTCTTCAGCTGCATTCTGGGAGCCTTGGACATGGATTGGGTATTCCTAGTATCCTAACTCATGGCGAGGGAGCTCTGCCTTCCGCACATGATGCTGATGATGAAAAAGAGTATGACAGGGTGGAGAGATGGTTCAGTGGTTAGAGATGTGTACTATTCTTTTTTAGTGATCTCCTTTCAGTTTCTATAACCCAGGTCAGGAAGCTCACAGACACATATAACTCCAGCTAGAGGGGAATCCAATGGCGCCTTCTGGTCTCTAAGGAGAAGGTCTGCCCTTATATGTAGCAAAGATGCATTTCTTTATGTACATGTCATTTGCCTGGTCCAGAACATTGAAGTTGTTCCC